>NC_087346.1:93012348-93315378 GCF_030014295.1 Loxodonta africana
GACTTCCTACGAGCAGATTTTCTGCAGGTGCTTGTTAAATGCTGTGGGGTTTTTCCAGAGACTTGCAGCATGTATGTTCAAAGGGTTGCAGATGTTGAGTTCTTCCAGCAGGCTCTGGATGGAGAGGATGGTCCTGACGTCATACAAGGCGAACCACTTGTCTTTCAGAATGTCTAGGCAGTGGTTACCCTGCGTGGCCACCTTGGTGTGATAGCAAAGTGTGAGGAACTTAAACGTGGAGGGCGTTGGAAGGGTAGCAACTGTGGAACTCCGGGAAGAGCTTACGCCTCAGGTCTTCTTCACTTACTGTTCCAGCTTCTCCATGGATAGTCCCCACCCACTTGAAAAGGTTATATGATTCAGGGAAGGCAGAAATTCCTTTGTTGCCAGATATCATGAGTGTCATCAACTCCTGCTGTAGCCTCTTGCCCGTGGAGCCCCAGGCAGAAGCCTTGCTGGGCTGGGCCCTTTTCCGGGCGAGACCACGCTGGCAGTGACTGGGTCGCCATTCTGGGAGGCCAACCTTTTGTTATTTTCATTTTACTGTCAGTCACCTGTATCTTACAGGTTTTTATTGGAGGTGGAGAAAGAAAACAGGTGTGTCGTCTAACTTAAACATATCTGTAGCTCGTAGCCTTCAGTATTCGGGAGATTGTTGCTGGAGTATAGATAGGAGCTTTTTCGTTCATTAAATAGTCCCCATTTGGGACTAAAAAGGATTAACGACCAAATGAAAGCACAAGGAAAGGGGGAAAATATTTTTAATCTTTTTTTTAATGAAAAATTAGAATGGAATTTTATTTGTATATTTATTTGTAATATAAATAAATTCACTGGAGTTATTCAGTAATATTAGGAAGAACAATAAAAAAGAACAATAGGAGCAGGAATTATTTTTCTATTTTTTCACTGTTGTATTCTCAGTGTCTATATCTAGGATAGTATCTGAAAAGAGAAGGAGATCAAGACATATGTGTTGACTGAAATTATTGCAGAATAAATGTATTCTCACTGTTGATAAAAGATACAAATGAAAATCTTGACTGGAAAAGTTTTTAAAAATGGTATATATGCCCAATATTTTCATTATTTTTTTCTTAATTTCTACCATTCTTGTCTTATTTTATTTTTATGTTATAATGTTATTTACATTATATATTAACAACTATTTAATTATGCATTTAATAGGTTTATATTTTAATATGATATCCCACGCTTTGCATAAAGTATTACTCTCGAGATTTATTTTCACTCTTTGTGTTCCTTGAATATATATTGTAGGATTTGAGGTAAAGCCTGGTGGTTATATGTCTTTTTCAAATCTTATCGCCATTATGCCAGATTAAAAATCATGAAATAGATTCTTAACAATTTATTTGCCTTGTATTCAAATATAGGTTAAGGATTTTATTTACATATCTTGCAGCTATAAAACCTAGTAAGCCAGAAGCATGCATGTAGTTTGGAATTATCTAAAATTAAAATGGAAAGCCACAATTGGGGGAAAAAAAGTCTGATTTACTTGTTATTAATTATATAATATGAGCATATCAACTCCAAATAAAAAGTTTCACTTATTGGCATTAACCAACACACGAAAAAGTGGCAGTATGTATATTTTTGCTATTTTTTCCATGAATTCATCAAAAATGAATGGCAGTAATTAAATCAAAATTACTTGAAAAATTTAAAAATAATGTTTATAGTTCCCTAATGTTTGCAGAGCTCTGATGGCTCAGTGTTCAAGAGTTCAACTGCTAACCATAAGATCAGTAGTTCAAATCTACCAGCTGCTCCTTGGAACCGTAAAGAGAAGTTCTACTCTGTCCTATAGGGTCACTGTGAGTTAGAATCAACTCTACGGCAACAGGTTTGTTTTTTTTTGGGGGGGGGTTTAATATTGGTGTCTTTAGCTTTTTTCCTGTAGAGTTTTCTAACTGTACAAAAGCCTATCATCTATTTTTATTTGGCATCCATTTGCAACAGTAGTATAAATTACACACCTGTGTGTAATATTATTAATCACACAGAAAGTTTCTCACTTTTAAGGCTTTAACCAGTACCTCACCAAAAAAATTGAATTCAGGTTATTATTGTATGAGTCCTTAAGTATTATTATCTCTTTCTACACAGTTTCCAAGACTTCAGTTTCTTTATCTTCTAAACTATCCAACACGAAACAGATAATGGCTCTTTATCCTGAACCATGGTGCAGTGTTTAAGAGTTCCGACTTTGGAAAAGCCAAACTGGAGTTTAAGTCCTGGCTTTGGGTCTTTCTAGATTTTGTAACTCTGGATAAATTATGTAAACTTTTTAAGCCAAAGTTTTCTCATTTGTAACATGAATTTATTGCCACAGATTCATAAGATTTTATTAAATATTAGCTAAGATTTTATATGTAAAATACTTAATAAAATGTTTGACTTATACTGGTAACTCAATTAGTTGTAGTTGTTAGAATATTGCTGAAGAGTTGCACAATTTTTTGCACTCGAATATTAAAATAAAATCAAATTCTAAGGCCTTCCATTGTTTTAATCCAAGTGGTATATACATAGTTAAATAATAATCATTTTAAAGCATCTATATTCCAGATATAAATTAAACCATGTGGCATATTCTGAATAGATTGCAATCACTGGTGCCTTAGTGCACTTATCATATAACATTATTTAAATCTTAACAAATCTTCAGACAATTGAAAATGAAATATTTTCCATTAAAACTTTAGTGACTATACCAATCAAAGTCAATCTCTTTTCTGTCTGTGTTTCACAATATTTTCTTTGTTATTTCTTGTAGTTATTTCATAGCTATGTGTCAAATACTATGTTACTGGAGAGATAAATGGTTTATTTCACATGAATGTTTATATTATTAAATTATATATTCTGGTTCAGGAGAGATATTTAAGAAGTGATAAGAGCCACAAGACGTTAACCTACTGAGCTCAATTAAATTTGTGTTCAGAGGAGTAACATAGGCTTAAATCCATCACATTCATCTTATATATTTGTCACATACCATGTTAAATTCAACAAACAAATGCAAATGTAGAAATTCTTACCCATCTGTGTCAAGAAATTTGGAAAACATCTACCTGGCAAACTGACTAGAAGGGATACATATTTCAGCCCCATTCCAATGAAAGGCAATCAGAATGAGTGTGGAAATTATCGAACACTATCATTAATATCACATGTTAGCAAGATTTTGCTGAAGATTATTCAAAATAGCTGCAGCCTTACATCAACAGGGAACCATCAGAAGTTCAAGCAAGATTCTGAAGAGGACATGGAATGAGGGATATCATTGCTGCTACCAGTTGGATCTTGGCCAAAAGCAGATAATACCAGAAAGATGTTGTCATGGGTTGAATCATGTCCCCCGAAAATATGTATCAACTTGATTAGGCCATGATTCTCAGTATTTTGCTGTTGTCCTCCATTTTGTGATTGATGTGACTTTCCTAGGTGTGGTAAATCCTACCGCTATGATGTTAATAAGTTGAGATAGGTGGCAATTATGTTAATGAGGGAGGACTCAATCTACAAGATTGGATTGTGTCTTGAGCCACTCTCTTTAGAGATAAAAAAGAAGTGAGCAGGGAGACAGGGGAACCTCATACCACCAAGAAACAAGCACCTGGAGTAGAGCATGTCCTTTGGACCTGGGGATCCTGCATGGAGAAGTTCCTAGTCCAGATAAAGATTGACGACAAGGACCTTCCTCCAGGGCTGACAGAGAAAGCCTTCCCCTGGAGTTGATGCCCTGAATTTGGACTTCTAGCCCACTAGACTGTGAAAGAATAAACTTGTTTGTTAAATTCATCCACTTCTGGTATTTCTGTTATAGCAGCACTAAGACAGATGTTTACCTGTGTTATTGACTATCTGAAGGGATTTGACCATGTGGATAAGAATAAATTATGGCTAATTTTATCAAGAATGGGAATTCCAGAACACATAACACTTAGTAGTACTCATGTGGAATCTGCACAGAGACCAAGAGGTAGTCATTTGAACAGAACAACGGAATACTGCGTGGTTCAAAATTGGAAAAGGTGTGTGACAGGGTTGTTTCCTTCCACTTTACTTATTCAAACTGTGTGCTGAACAAATAATTTGAGAAGCTGGACTATATGAAGAAGACCAGAGCATCTGGACTGGAATAAAACTCATTAACAACCTGCCATATGCAGATGACACAAACTAACTTGCCAAATATGAAGATGAAGTACTTAGTGACTGTCATGGATTGAATTGTGTCCCCCCAAAATATGTGTCAACTTGGTTTGATATGATTCCCAGTATTGTGTGGTTGTCCTCCATTTTATAATTGTAATTTTCCTATGTATTGTAAATCCTAATCTCTGCCTGTGTTTAATGAGGCAAGATTAGATTATGCTAAAGAGAATTAGGGTGGGATTGTAACACCATTACTAAGGTCACATCTCGGATGCAATGTAAAGGGAGTTTCCCTGCGGTGTGGCCTCCACCACATTTTATCTTACAAGAGATAAAAGGAAAGGGAAGTGAGCAGAGAGAGAGGGACCTCATATTATCAAGAAAGCAGTGCTGGGAGAAGAGCACGTCCTTTGGACCCAGGGTCCCTGCACTGAGAAGCCACTAGTCCAGGGGGAGATTGATGACTATGTCCTTACTTCAGAACCAACAGAGAGAGAAAACCATCCCCTGGAGTTAATGTCCTGAATTTGGACTTCTAGCCTACTAGACTGTGAGAAAATAAATTTCTCTTTGTTAAACCCATCCACTTGTGGTATTTCTGGTATACCAGCACTGGATGACTGGTATAAAACTATACCAAAAAACTATAGCCTTTAAAATAGATTAAGAAAATGAAAATCTACGTAACTGGTCCAATAAACAACATCATGATAAATGGTGAAGAAATTGAAGTTGTCAAGGATTTCATTCTACTTGGATAAACCATCAAGGTCCATGGAAGCAGCAGTCAAGAAATCAAATGGCAAATGGCATATTTATCTCATTGGGTGGATCTGCTGCAAAAGACTTCTTTAAAGTGTTAAAAAACAAAGATATCACTTTGATGACTAAGGTGCATCTGACATAAACCATGGTCTTTTCTATCACCTTATATGCACGCGAAAGCTGGACAATGAAAAGGGAAGGAGGAAGAATTGACACATTTAAATTGTGTTGTTACAAAAGAATAACGAATATGCCATGGGCTTCCAGAAGAATGAACAAATCCATCTTGGAGGAAGTACAGCCAGAATGCTCCTTAAAACTGAGAGTGGTAAAACTTTTCCTACTCTGGGCACATCATCAGGAAAGACTAATCACTAAGAACAACACAATATTTGGTAAAGTAGAGGGTCAGCAAATACGAGGGAAAGCCTCCATGAGATAGATTGACACAATAGCTGCAACCATGAGCTCAAATATGCCAACAATTGGCAGAGCCAACATGGCACTTATAAACAGAAGCACTATGCTGTTCCTGCACAGCAAAGACCTGAAATGCTGAGTAAAACAGAGACAAATATTAACCCTGAAACCTTAACTGTAAAATAAAGACATAAAGAACCCAACCAAGCACTGAATGGAATAAGAAACTGACAGAGAACAGAGAGCAAGGAAAGATATGAGTGGAGGTCCCTTATCAGCTAACACAGCATGGATTTCCATCTTGAACTCCTGTGGGAGATCGGCGATCAGGGAGTACAGGAAAGCAGCTTCAAGGAGCTCCCAGCAGGAGACAGAGCACCTGGTCACCAGCAATACAAGCTTTCCCATCCCCCACACTTCTTCCCCCTGCTTGGCCTCAGCCACTTCCAAGCTGGCCACAGTCAGTATGACAGGAGGCATCAGCTCCACGCCACTTGGATTAGCCCTGTCCACACTGGCCAGCTGCTTCAGTGCCATTTTTTTTTGTTGCTGATGTTGCTTTTTTCAGCCTTTTTTGGTTTCTTCCCCTCCTCTCACCTCCCCCTCTTCCTTTCAAACACCTGGTTTTGTGTGTCATGTTTGCTTCTTCTTGACAGATTGTGAAGCACCACTCAGCTGGGGAACTTTTTCCTTGGTCCGCGCCACCATGTTGGTGGGATCTCTGGGGTCTTTTTTTTTTTTCCTTTTTGTTTTTCTTCATTTCATGGTTTCTCATTGCTCTCTACTTACCTAATTTTCTTGTTTCTGAAATACCTGACACTGTGTCATCTCTGCCCCTTCTAGCCGGGTTGTACTTCATGGCTTGGGAGTCACTTCCCTGGTCTGTGAAGCCATGCCAATGGGATCCTTGGGGCCTTTCTATTTTTTATTTTTATTTGTTATGATCTTTTCTTCATTTCTCAGTTTCTCCTCTCTCTACTTTCCTTCTTTTCCTGTCTCCTGAATATGGGGTGTTGTGTGCAATATCTGCCCCTTCTAGACAAGCTGTGTCCCGGGGCCTGGGAGACACTTCCTCATTCACTGATGGAATCCCTAGGGGAGTTTTTTTTTCTTTTTCTTTAATTTCTTTTTGCTTATTTCTCTTTTTCTTTTTTCCTTTTCTTCATTTCTTGGTTTCTTATCTCTCCACTCCAGTGGCAGTTTCCCTCAGCTCCCCCATTTTTTTTGGCTCCTGTTTCTCTTTCCTCTCTCTTTTCTTCCTCACACCCAACTTAGCTCCACACATCACAACCTCCCCCCTCCCTCCTGCCTATCTACACCATGCACTGAACAGCATAGGCAAGGCCTACCATAACCTGCCCTGCACTGATGCCAGTCCATCTTGTCAGCCGTGATACATGACACAAACAACCCATCCCGTCCCTTCAGCTGGACCTGTCCTGCTACACCATAGCTGAGTGATTATCCCTTACCACTGGACAATGTGTGGAAAGTGTAGCATCCATAGATGAGGGAACAATGAAGAATGCACAGTCCACTTGCTCAGACATAACAAAATAAAACAAAAAATCGGAATGAAACAGACAAATCTACAATCGATAAACAAAGAAAATACTGAATGCCTTGAAGACAGCATACAATATCAAAACATATTAAAAGAAAAAACAACAGGATAATTCCAGTAGGCATCTGAAATAAAACATCAGATGACTTTCCAGGAGAAAAAAGTCACTGGAACTACCTGATCAGGAATTCAAATCTCTAATATTCAGAGCCATCTAAGAGTTAAAGCCAAAAGCAGACAAAAGGAGAAAAAAAATATACAAATTCATGGAAAAGGCAGACAAATTCATGAAAAATACAGACTAAATAATGGAGGAATTCAGGAAAATAATACAGGAACAAAATGTCAAAATAAACTTACAGCTAGAAATCATACAAAAACAACAATAAGAAATACAAACGGTAAACAACAAGATTTCAGAAATGAACAGTGTCATAGAAGGGCTGAGGAGTAGGTTTGAAACAATAGAAAACAGGATCAGTGAAGACAAATAGTTGGATACCACTTTCTTTGATGAACAATCAGAAAAAAGAACAAAAAAAAAAAGAAGAAGAAACCCCGAGAATGATGTGGGGCACAATCAAAAGCAAAAATTTGCAAGTGATTACAGTTCCAGAACAGGAGGGAGAAAGGAAAACACAGAGAAGATCATTGAAGAATTGCTCACAGAAAACTTCCCCAATACCATGAAAGATGAAAAACTGACCACTCAAGAAGATCAACAAACCCCATATAGGATAGGCCACAAAAGAAAATCACCTAGACATATCATAATCGCAGTCACTAAAACCAAAGACAAAGACTCCTGAGAGCAGCTCAAAAAAAAAAAAAAGTCATGAACAGTGGGGAAACAATAAGACTAAGCTCTGATTATTTGGCAGAAATTATGCATGCAAGAAGGCAATAGGATGATATATATAAAACTTTGAAAGAAAAAAATTGCCAACCAAGAATAATATATCCTGTAAAACTCTCATTCAAATATGATGGCGAAATTAGAATATTTCCAGATAAACAGAAATTAACAGAATATGTAAAAACTATTTTTTTTTTTAGTAAAAACTAAACTAAACTTACAAGAATTATTAAAGGGAGTCCTTCAGTTAGAGAACAAACAACATCAGACAACAGCCTGAATCTGGGATGCAAGTCCACACCAACCAGATAACAACCTAGGAAATGAATTTCCAAGAATTAATCAAAACTAAATATTTACAACAAAGAACCAGAGAGGTTAATCTGTAAATGACAATGATATCAGAACAATAAAAGAGGGAATAAATAGTGTAGCTATAGAACTTTCTAATGGAGAGAAATGCAAGGTGTTACCAAGTAATAAAAAACTGGTTCAAACTTAGGATGATAAGGGTAAATTTCCAGGTAACTAGAAAGTTAACAAGCCTACTCATCAAAACAAAGAAGAAAAACATAAAGTCTGCATAAAAATAAAAATCTACAAAAAAGATAAGAATGAAAAAAAAAACCCTCAGACAAAAGGAATTCAGCACAGGAGACTAGGAGGAATAAAGAAAATGTCTGCAACACACACACACACACACACACACACAAAGCACAAAATGACAGCAATAAACTGACACCTATCAAAAATTACACTGAACATAAATGGCCTAAATATACCCATAAAGAGGCAGAGAGTGACAGAATGGATAAAAAAAAAAAAAAAAAAAGAACCATCAATAATCTGTCTACAACAGACACACCTTAGAAACAAAGATTTAAATTTATTAAAAATCAAAGGATGGAAAAAAATATATCAAGCAAGCAGCTACAAAAAAGAGCAGGAGTGGTAATGCCAATCTCAGGTAAAATAGATTTAAAACAAAATCCACAATAAAAGACAAATAAGGGCACTACATAATGATTAAAGGGATGATTCATCATGAAGATATAACCACAATAAACACATAGACACTCAATGACAGGATTTCAAAATACATAAAACAAACCAACAGCACTGAAAAGAGAAATTGACAGTTCCACAATAATAGTAGGAGACTTGAACACATCACTCTTGAAAAAGGACAGGACATCTAGAAAGAAACTCAACAAAGATGCAGAAGATGTAAAGGCCGCAATCAGCCAATTTTAACCCACAGACACATATAGAACACTCCACCAAACAGCTGCAAATTACACATTCATTTGCTAAGCACGTGGAATGTTCTCCAGAACAGACCACATCTTAGGCCTCAAAGCAACCCTCGACAAAATCCAAAACATTGAGATAATACTAAGTATCTTCTATGACCACAGCAGTGTCAAAGTAGAAATTAACAACAGGAAGAGCAAGAGAAAAAAAATAATAATTTAAAAAAAAAAAAAAAAACTGCTTAAAACCACTGGGTAACAGAAAAAATCAAAGATGGAATCAAAAATTTTTGGAATCAAAGGAGATTGAAAACATATCATACCAAAACCTTTGGGACACAGCAAAGGCAGTGCTCAGAGGTCAATTTATAAGAATAGATGCACACATTAAAAAAGAAAAATGGGACAGAATCAAAACAGTGGTTACACAACTTGAACAAATATTAAGAGAACAGCAAAATAAGCCCACAGCTACCAGAAGAAAGGGAATAATAAAGATCAGAATAGAAATAAATACAGAATACAAAACAATAGAAATAATCAGTAAAACCAAAAGTTGGTTCTTTGAGAGGATCAACAAAATTGACAACCACTGGCCAAATCCACAAAAGAGGAGAGAATGCAAATAACCTAGATAAGAAATGAAGTGGGGACAACACAACAGACCCAACAGAGATAAAAAGGATCATAACAGAGCATTATGAAAAACTGCTCTCCAAAAAATTTGAAAATCTAGAGGAAATGGACAAATTTCTAGAAATGCACGACCTTCCCAAACTAACACAGAATGATGTTGAAAATCTGAATAGGCCCATAATAAGAGAAGAGATTAAAAAAAAAGGCAATTAAAAAAAAAAAAAAAAAAAAAAACTTCCAACAAAAAAATGCCCTGGCCCAGATGGCTTCACTGGAGAATTCTACCAAACATTCAGAGAGGAGCTTACACCAGTACTACTCAAACTATTTCAGAACATAGAAAAGGAGAGCATACTTCTGAGTTCATTCTATGAAGCCAGCATAAAGCTAATACCAAAACCAGGCAAAGATACCACTAAAAAAGAAAAAGAAAAAAAAAAGACAATTACAGACCAATATCTCTCATGAATATAGATGCAAAACTTCTCAACAAAATTCAAGCCAATAGAATTCAGCCCCATATCAAAAAAATATTAGACCATGACCAAGTATAATTCATACCAGGTATGCAAGGAAGTTTCAACATTAGAAAATCAATCTATGTTATCAACCAAATAAATGAAAGAATCGTGTGCAGCAAAGGCACGTTCAAAAAAGTTTGACACTCATTCCTGATAAAAACTCTCAGTGAAATTGGCATAGAAGGAAAATTCCTCAATGTAATAGAGGATATCTATACAAAACCAGGAAACCACGGAGGCATAGTGGTTAAGACCTACAGCTGCTAACCAGAAGGTTGGCAGTTCAAATCTACCATGCAATCCTTGGAAATTCTATGGGGCAGTTCTACTCTGTCCTATAGGGTTAGTGTGAGTCAGAATCAACTCAATGGGAACAGGTTTCAGGTATACAAAACCAACAGCCAAAATCATTCTCAATGGAGTGAGGCTGAAAAGATTCCCTTGAGGACAGGAAGAAGACAAGGATGCCCTTTATCACCACTCCTATTTAACACTGTGCTGGAAGTCCTAGCTAGAGCAATAAGGCAAGAAAAAGAAATAAAGAGCATTCAAATTGATGGTGAAGAAGTAAAACTGTCCATATTTGCAGATAATATGGCAGATAATACGATATTATAGAAAACCCAAGAGACTCCATGAGAAAACTACTGGAACTAATAGAAAGCTTCAGCAGATTAGCAGAATACAAGATAAACATAAAAAAATCAGTTAGATTTTTTAAAGATTTTTTTAGATTAAGAGAATGATGAAAAGGAAATCAGGAAAATAATACCATTTATAACAACCTCTAAAAAAATAAAATACTGGGGAATAAATTTAACCAGGGTTGTAAAAACCTATACAAACAAAACTATAAAACACTACTGCAAGAAACCAAAAGAGGCCTGCTTTAATGGAAAATCATACCATGCTCATGGACAGGTAGACTCAACTTTGTGAAGGTGACAGTTGTACCTGAAGCAATTTACAAATACAATGCAATCCTGATCCAAATACCAACAACATTTTTTAAAATAATGGAAAAACCAATCATTTATACAGAAAGGGAAGAGGCCTTGGGTAAGCAAAGCAGTATTGAAGGAGAAGAATAAAGTTGGAAGACTTGTACAGCATATACAAGGCAAGGTCATGGAAGCTCCCTAGACTCATCCAAACTCCCTGAGGGACCAAATTACTGGGCTGAGAGCTGTGGGAACCATAGCCTCAGGGAACATCTGACTCAATTGGCATAACATAGTTTATAGAGAATATGTTCTACTTTCTACTTTGGTAAGTAGTATCTGGGGTCTTAAGAGCCTGTGAGTGGCTATCTAAGATACTCCACTGGTCTCACCCCTCCAGGAGCAAGGGAGAATGAAGAAAACTAAAGACACCAGGGAAAGATTAGTCCAAAGGACTAATGGACCACAACTACCATGGCCTTCACCAGGCTAAGTCCAGTACAACTAGATGGTGCCCAGCTAACACCACTGACTGCTCTGACCTGGAGAAAACTGTAGAACAAAATTCTAACTCACAAAAAAAGACCAGACTTACCGGCCTGACAGAGACTGAAGAAATCCTGAGAGTATGGCCCTCAGATACCCTTTTAGCTCAGTAATGTAGTCCCTCCTGATGTTCACCTTTCATCCAAAGATTAAACAGGCTCATAAAATGAGACTAAAAGGACACATCAGCCCAGGAGCAAGGACTAGAAGGCAGGAGGGAACATGAAAGCTGGTAATGGGGAGCCCAAGGTTGAGAAGGGAGAGTGTTGACATGTTGTAGAGTTAGTTGTTAACCAATGTCATAAAAAGATATGTGTACTAACTGTTTAATGAGAAACTAGTTTGTTCCATAAATCTTCAACTAAAGTACAAAAAAAAAAAAAAGTTTAGTAATGGTAGTTGGGCGCCCTCCAGTTCTTCTGGCCTCGTGGCAAAGGAAGCAAAAAATAATTGTCAATTCCGAGTTTTTTAAATATGTGTAGAAGTGGGAACTATCTGTTGTGGTAGGACAATTTTTACAATTTCTTTGGAAAGCAATTTATTATTATTTGGTAAGTTTGCGAGTCAGCCATTGCACTCGTTCTACTTCTAGGTGTATGAC
This sequence comes from Loxodonta africana, assembly GCF_030014295.1. Lineage (NCBI taxonomy): Eukaryota > Metazoa > Chordata > Mammalia > Proboscidea > Elephantidae > Loxodonta > Loxodonta africana. The sequence goes on from NC_087346.1 coordinate 93,024,640, forward strand.
CCTCAGAAACTCTAGGAATTCACACAGGAACGTGACTATTTGTTAAAGCATTCTTTGCAATAGCAAATAATATATAAAATAAACTATATCCAATGAGTAGTGATTAGATACATATAGCATAACTTCAAAAGTGGAGTGCTAATCTGTAGTTAAAATTAATGAGCTAAAGTTTATTATAACAAAATTAATAATTCTCAAAAAATAATATTGAGCAGGATGGTGCGGTATGCTGCTACTTTCATACAAAGTTGGAAAGCCAGAAAAAAGCAATGCTAAATATCTTTTATGTACAGATAGAATCTGCATGGCTGCTAAAAACACAAAATTCAAACAGAGATTGCTCCCAAAACAGGAAGGATAGTAAAGGCATCAGGATGAGCTGCATGGAGGTCTTGAATAATAAGTAAACTACTGTATTTAATTCTATCTATTTTAACTGTTAAAAATGTTCATATTTGATAGGACTGGGTAGTAGATGGAAACCCTGGTGATGTAGGATTAAGAGCTATGGCTGCCAACCAAAAAGGTCAGCAGTTTGAATCCACCAGGGGCTCCTTGGAAACCCTATGGGGCAGTTCTACCCTGTCTTATAGGGTCCCTATGAGTTGGAATCGACTTGATGATAATGGGTTTTTTTTGTTTGTTTTGGGGTAGTAGATACAACGTTTTTTGTAGGTTTTTGTTGTTGTTGTTGTTATGCTATTTTATACATATTTCTATGTGACTTAAATTTTTGTAATACAATTTATTTTATTCTTTTTTAAATGCCAACAATTGTGAGGATGTTGCAAGAACTGGCAATCTTTTATTGTGTCATATGTAAGGTAGCCATGAACCAAAACTGACTGAACAGCAATTAACAACAACAACACATGTTAAACTTGTTTAGAAATGTCTACTTACAACTGTATTATTTCTTATGTTATTACGAGCTGTATAAGAGCAAGAGCACTTTCTTATTTATTTTTCATGGCTTGTGTTGACTACTTGATTGTTTGAGTCTTGAAAGGTATTTGTTTTATAAAGAGTACAATGAAAATAAATTTAAAATGGTTCAAATTTTAAAAAATGATAAGAAAAGTCCCATTTGACATTTTAGCAATAAAAAATAGAATATCTGGATATTAGTTGCAAAAAAAATTTAAAAATATTTTTGAAAAGCTTTAAAACTTTCCCAAAGCACAACCTAGACAGCAACAAATTGAAAAAAAATACTTGGACATTAATTTTAATTGGTGGCATAGTGGTTAAGAGTTACAGCTGCTAACCAAAAGGTTGGTAATTCCAGTCGACAAGCCAGTCCTCGAAAACCCTATGGAGTAGTTCTACTCTGTCCTATAGGGTCACAATGAGTCAGAATCAACTTGATGGAAACCAGATTTTAATTTTAATGGCTCTTCTATTAACCCTGTTGATGATGGGAAGAGGACTGCACTAGGGTTATGGGAATTTCTAAACACATGATATTTAAGACTGAACAGATGAGACTGAAAGCAGTTTAGTAGTCACATATACTCACAGCCAATGGAAAAAGACTTGCATGCCATGCATATCCATGTGGTGGCTATACTTGGGAACAGAGTGAACAGCCAGGTACTGTGGGAGTCAAGTTTTGTAATATCAAGAGGGTGCTGTGCTATCCAGTTCCCAGGGGAGGATGTGAGTGGCTTATTTGAAAAAATTTGCTAGCTGGCAGAGAAGTGAAACCTGCTATTCAGAAATAAGCAGGAACCACACATGATCTGCTCAGTAAGGAGGGCTCTTTGGCTAGGAATCTTATCCACAGGAATGAAGTTAAGAGGGGAACTCACCGTTAGGACAGACGAGGACTTCCAGATTTCACCAGGTGTCAAGGTAGCACATCATACTGAGCTTTACTTTTATGCCTTACATCACATCCTTGGATAGGAAAAATTTGTATCAGGACAGAAAAATAAAAAAAGTAAGTCCTCTCAAACTTATAAACATATAACTTTATTGATGTCCTCACTGTAAGAGGCTTAATGCAGCTCACATATTGCCATGTGATTTGGCGTGTACCAGGAAGATAAAAAGAAGATGGAAGGAATACACAGAGTCACTGCACCAAAGAGAATTGGTCCATGTTCAATCATTTCAAGAGGTGGTATGTGATCAGAACTGAAAGTACTGAAGGAAGAAGTCCAAGCTGCACTGAAAACATTGGTGAGAAACAAGTCTCCAGAAATTGATGGAATAAAATTGAGATGTTTCAACACACTGATGCAGTGTTGGAAGTACCCACTCATCTACGCCAAGAAATTTGGAAAACAGCTATCTGGCCAACCTACTCAAAGAGGTTCATATTTATGCCTGTGACAAAAAAAGTTGATTCAAGAGAATGCAGAAATTATCGAACAATATCATTAATATCGCACCCAAGTAAAATTTGGCTGAAGATCATTAAAGAGTGGCTGCAGCAGCAACTGACAGAAAACTGCCCGAACTTCAAGATGGATTCAGAAAAGGACGTGGAATATTATCGCTGTTGTCAGATGGACCTTGAATGGAAGCAGAAAACACCAGAAAGATGTTTACCTGTGTTTTATTGACTATGCGAAGGTATTTGACTGTCTAGATCATAACAAACTATGAATAATATTGCAAAGAATGGGAATTCCAGTACACTTAATTGTGCTAATGAGGAACCTACGCGTAAATCAAGAAGCAGTCATTCAAACAGAACAAGGGGATACTGCGTGATTTAAAGTCAGGAGGAGTGTGCTTCAAGGTTGTAGCTTTTCACCATACTTATTCAATATGTATGCTGAGCAAATAATCTGAGAAGCTGGACTACATGAAAAAGAACAGGGCATCAGGATTAGAGGTAGACTGACTGACTCATCGACAAGCTGCGATATGCAGATGACACAACATTGCTTGCTGAAAGTAAAAAGGACTTAAAACACTTACTGATGAAAATGAAAGACTGAAGCCTTCAGTGTGGATTACACCTCAACATGAACAAAAGTCTTCACAACTGGACGAGTAAGCAACAGCATGGTAAACAGGGTAAAGATTGAAGTTGTCAAGGATTTCATTTTACTTGAATCCACAATCAACACCCAAGGAAGTAGCAGTCGAGAAATCAAATGACGCATTGCATTGGGCAAATCTAGTGCAAAAGACCTCTGTAAAGTGTTAAAAGGCAAAAATGTCACCTTGAAGACTAAGGTGTGCCTGACCCAGCCCATGATATTTTCAATCAGCTCATATGCATGCAAACACTGGACAATGAATAAGGAAGACCGAAGAATTGATGCCTTTGAATTATGGTGTTTGCAAAGAATATTGAATACACTATGGACTGCCAAAAGAATGAATAAATCTGTCTTGGAAGAAGTACAGCCAAAGTGCATCTTAGAAGCAAAGATGGTGAGACTTTGTCTCACATACTTTGGATATGTTATCAGGAGGGATAAGTCCCCAAAGAAGAACATCACGCTTGGTAAAGAGTCAGCAAAAAAAGACCCTCAACAAGATGGGTTGGCACAGTGGCTGTAACAATGGGCTCAAGGGGCACAAGGATCATGATAATGGTTCAGGACTGAGACCAGCAGTGCTCTGGCCATGCTGAATAAACAAGTGGCCATGCCTGCCATCTGCAGTAACATAGAGAGTTAACTCCCAATGTTTCAACTCTCCCCTTATTAGGCAATATAGGAACTAACCTCTGCTATTAGAATATCTCCTTATTTAGGCATACTCTGGTTTCCAACTCAGTTAAAGAAAACAAGAGATCGAGGTCTTCAGTCCAGCCAAAACAGGCCTAGGATCAGTTCAGGCCCATCTGAACTGTGCAGTACCAATGATGCTGTCCTTCAGATGACTTATTAACATCAGAGACCAAAAAACACATCCTGGTCTATACCTTGTATGTGGGCAAAATGCCATCTTTGTGGCCCTCCTTTCAGACTGAACAGGCACAGAAAACTGGAGGGCCCCAAGAACACCTTCTCAGGTTAAACCATTCAGCAAGCTGGCCCCACCATGGGGTGTTCCTGGGGACTCCAAATCCGATTTACTTCATCCATACGAACCGCTTGAGCTATTGTTCTGGGAGACACCTTGGCCATCCGAGTCCCAGTGTGTTCCTTTACTTGGCCAACTAAATAAAGCTCCTTTCACTTTCATCTACTCTGCCAAGCAGACCTGATAGTGTCAGGTTATAGGACTGGCCAGTGTTTCTGTCTGTTGTACATAGTGTCACTATGTGTTGGAACCGACTTGATGGCACCTAATAACAACACTGCAGAAGGAGTATATTTCACCCTCCATTGAAGAGAGACTTGATCATTTCTTGCCATTTGTTTTGGCCAAAAATTACAAAAAAAAAAAAAAAAAAAGTAAGGAAAAGTGATCTAGGTGTACAACTTAGAAGTAAAACCTTGAAAAGGCTTCCCATGATTTTGCCATGCTCTCTTTTCTATCCCACGAAATTGAGGTAGAAATAATTCTCTCAACATGATTCCAGAAAGAATAACACATGGGGCTGCCCCAAAGATTATAGTAAATCATGTAGGTGAGATTTTGGGGTCATTTGTTAACGTAGCAGAAAACTCATTAACAAATTTGGAAGATTGGTCCATAAGGTTTATTGTTTTATTGTAATATGTTCTTCATATGAATATTTGGAAATTTTTCAAAGGTATATGAATATTTGGAAAGTTTTCAAACAAAATATTGAATACTGGGCAGTATGGTATGCTGTCATCAGAAATACATAACCAATGATAAAGTCTGAAATTTTATTTTAGCATAAAAAATCCACTTTATTTAAACTTAGAAAAAATATTTTTTTGTTTTTAAGTTAAAATTGAATCCTATTTTTGAGAATTTATTAAAATATTTATTTAAATATATAATTAGTAGTTTCAGAATGATCATTACACATAAACACTTTTAAGTACTAAATATGCTGTAACCCACCCAACCTGTAAGCCACACAAATAAGTTGCCTCATTTAATATTTAAAATTCTTAGTTATAGAAGTTTTCTCATTTTTTTCTAAGAACTTAAAACTCTGTATACAGTAGGACAAGGATATGCACTGTATAGCATGAGATTAGGATTTTATATAGTTATATCTGCCTATTTTCATTTGGCTTATAATTTTTACCACTATTCAGAAACTATCCACAATAATCAGTTGGTGTGTTCACTTTTTTCCATTTTTTTCTCTCCATGTTTTATGTGGGTGCACACCCCATCACCTTTTTTTGGAAAATCATCTCCCTATTTGAAAAAAAAAAAAAAAAATTTTACAAAAGAAAAATGGAATGTAGATTTAAAAAAACAAAAATAAAGAAAACGTTGCCATCTAGTCAATTTTGACTCATAGCGACCCTATAGGACAGAGTAGAACTGCCCCACTGGGTTTCCAAGGAACAGATGGTAGATTTGAACTGCCAGCCTTTTGGTTAGCAGCCTAGCTCTTAACCACTGTGACACCAGGACTCTGAAATGTAGATACCAGATGTAAAGTTTCTTTTTAAAGAAACATCATGAAATATGTGTTTTTATAAGCATTATACCAAGAACGTATTTTTTTTCAAAATGAAAAACAAAGTTTACCATCAACATGAACGTTTCAGAGTTAACATTTTCCATAATTAGTTTTTATGTAATAGATTTCTATGAATGTGTGTCATTGGATTCGGTACTCAATGGATTAAATAGACTTTCTTGAAAGCCACAATTTAAACAAAAGCAGGTGCTGCTTCTTAATGGAACACTGTGAGCCTATTTCTGTAATGAGTTTTACAGACACATAAATCTTATCTCCTTCTCCAACTCACATTCTGCATTTTAACAAACTTGTCACCTACTGAAACCAACATGAAAACTACAAGTTTTAAATTGGTTCTTAATTTGAGGATTTTTGTGTTTTTAGACCACAGAAAGGTATTTTTAAGTTCCAAGTCATTCCTGTTAAAGCATCGGGGTCATTCAAATATTTTTGATACCAATAAAAAAACCTTCAATATATTACATCATGATTAATTTCAGCTAATCCCCGAAGGCATTGAAAGATCCAAATAGAGTGCATGAAAATTTCTTGTACATCAGATTTTGTTGATGGACACAGACATTGTATAGAATTTTTACAGAGAGTCTTAAAGCTTTGATTATTTTTATGTTTAAGTCTTCTTACTAAGGGCAAACTAACACATAATTATATTTGAATTATTTCACCACCAGTTTTACACAATGTCAATAACAATTATGTATTTCTATAAATTTTTTTTTTTTTTAAATTATGGTTTAAAATCAGGAAAAACATGTGTCAGCGTTATGTCCTTTCACTATACTGATTTAATCCGAATGCTAAGCAAATACTCTGTGAAGCTGGACTACATGAAAAAGATAGATTTATACTATATTATATTATATTTTTTCTTCTTTATAATTTTAGTAAAACGATTAACAAATCAGAAGGGAAATAAAGGGTGGTGTCACATAATGTAGACATTTGAATAGAAGAATGAGAAGTTTGGATTTTTTTCACTAGAGTTTTCTAAACAGGAGTGAGACAAAACTATTTTATGTAAAAAAAGGTCAGCATGGTTGTGCTAACAATAGCACTTAGAACAGAAAAATAAGAGGCATGGAGTCTAGTTAGCTGACAGGAAACATTCCAGATGAAAAAGAGTAGCAGCATTGGAAATCAGATACATTGCCTAATAAGGCGTGGACCAATACTATTTAATGACCTGATAGTTACGAGGAATAAAAAGGGCTTGTTATTTTCAGGTCCGAACACAGAAACTTATTGATGTAATAAGAAAAGTAAAACAGAAAAATACAGAAAGAGAGCTGATTCTAGAGTTTTAATGACATGTTCATATTTACATTTGTTTATTTTCTAATGTCAAATTATGGATAACTTTGCAAAGAATGGGATTTCGGAACACTTAATTGTGCTCATGAGGAACCTGTACATAGATCAAGAGGCAGCCATTGAAACAGAACAAGGGGATAGCATGGCTTACAGTCAGGAAAGGTGTGCGTCAGTGTTGTGTATTTTCACCATACTTATTCAATCTCTATGCTGAGCAATTAATCTGAGAGCAACTAATCTGTTCTCAGATATGTGAAGAAGAACGGGCATCAAGACTGGGGGAAGACTCATCAACAGCCTGTGTTATGTAGATGACACAGCCTTGCTTGCTGAAAGTGAAGGTGCCTTGAAGCATTTATTAATAAAGATCAAAGATCACAGCCTTCAGTATGGATTACACCTCAACATAAAGAAAACAAAAATCCTCACGCCTGGACCAATAAGCAACATCATGATAAATGTAGAAAAGATTGAAGTTGTCAAGGATTTCATTTTACTTGGATCCACAATCACACCCATGGAAGCAGCAATTAAGAAATCAAATGATGAATTGCATTGGGCAAATCTGCTGCAAAATACTTCGTTAAAGTATTAAAAAGCAGATTTCACCTTGAAGACTAAGGTGTGCCTGACCCAAGCCATGGTGTTTCCAGTTGCCTCATATGCATTTAAAAGCTGAATGATGTATAAGGAAGACCAAAGAAGAATTCACACCTTTGAGTCGTGGTGTTGGCAAAGAATGTTGAATATACTATGGACTGCCAAAAGAATGAACAGATCTGTCTTGGAAGAAGTACAACCAGAATGCTTCTTAGAAGCAAGGATGATAAGACTATGTTTCACATCCTTCATATGTGTTATCAGGAGAACTTAGTCCCTGGAGAAGGACATCATTCTTGGTAAAGTAGAGGATCTGCAAAAAAGAGGGAGACCCTCAATGAGGTGGATTGACACAATGGCTACAACAATGAGCTCAAGCATAACAAGGATCATGAGGATGGCGCTGGGCGGGGCAGTGTTTCCTTCTGTTGTACATACAGTGGCCATGAGTCAGAACTGACTCAATGGCACCTAATAACAACATTTTGTAATGTCAGCAATTTACAGGGAAAATATTAAGAGAAAATTAGATGTAAGAAAATATTAAAAATGTAGATCATGCTTAGGAATGTACAACTAGGATTCATTCATAGAGTGAGGATAGATGATGTGGGGAAAAAAAGAAAGAAACACTGAACTTTAGAGGAAACTCTTAACTTTTTTTTATGTAAAATGAATAGATCATTTTTAAAAATCAATTTAGTTAGACAAATTCATAAAAACAGATTGACTATAAGTTAAAGTTCACTGTATTATAGGATATAGGTAAAAAGCAACATTTATTAGAAAAATATATTTTTTAACTTATTGTGCTTTAAGCAAAAGTTTACAAAGCAAGTCAGTCTTTCATACAAAAACCTATACACACCTTGCTATGTACTCCTAGCTGCTCTCGCACTAATGTGATAGCACACTCCTCCTCTCCACCCTGTATTCTTTGTGTCCATTCAACCAGCACCTGTCCCCCTCTGCCTTCTTATCTCAGCTCTAGACAGGAGCTGCCCTCAAAGTCTCATGTGTCTACTTGAGCCAAGAAGCTCACTCCTCACCAGTATCATTTTCTGTCTTATAGTTCAGTCCAATCCTTCTTTGAAAAGTTGGTTTTGAATATGGTTCCAGTCTTGGGCTAACAGAGGGCCCAGGGACCATGACCTCCAGGGTCCCTCCAATCTCAGTCAGACCATTAATCCTGGGCTTTTTGAAAAAATTTGAGGTCTGCAGCCCAGTGTTCTCCTGCGCCATGAGGGATTCTCTGTTTTGTTCCCCGTCAGGGCAGTCATCAGTGGTAGCAGGGCGCTATCTAGTTCTTCCAGTCTCGGTTTATGTGGCCCTTTCTGTCTCTTGTGCTCATATTTACCTAGTATCTTTGGTGTTCTTCATCCTTCTTTGCCCCAACTGGGTTGAGGCCAATTGAGGCATCTTAGACGGCTGCTTGCTAATATTTAAGACCACAGACGGCACTCACCGAAGTGGGATACAGAAGGTTTTCTTAATGCATTTTGTTATACCACTTGACCTAGATGTCCCCTGAAACCATGGTCCCCAGACCCCTGTCCCTGCTACTCTGGCCTTTGAAACATTTGGTTGTTTTCAGGAAACTTCTTAGCTTTTGGTTTAGTCCAGTTGTGCTGACCTTCCCTGTATTGTGTGTTGTCTTTCCCTTCTCCTAAAATATTTATAATGTTTTTTGAGTATTTGACAATAATCCTGAACACTTTTTTAGGGGGAAAAAAAGTTTTTCTTAGCATTTAAAACTATATCTGTGTTCTGCATTAAACCTATACCTAGTTTCTTTGGAGTCATGTATTTGTAAAACAGATGTGACAGCAGATGGTAGTAAACAATACATTTTTTTATGACTGATTAGCACCTTTCGCCAAATGCCAGTTGTAATAATGAAATCCACTCTATCTTGGACTATGAAAAATTAAATATCCAGTGATAATAAAGGCAACTATTTTGGTTATTCAATATTGCTCATCTCTTTGCGTGGTGTTAAATAGTAGCAATTTTGTCTAAACTTAGCCCTGTTTTTACGTTGCCGTTTTTTAACTAAATAGGGTTGTTATTATATTTCATAAAGGCAAGATACATCTTTAATCAATTTTTTCATGGCTTGTTATTCACAAAACAAGGTGACAGACAAAAAAGAAGTAAAGTCTGTCCAACATAAGGTAAAATTTATTATTATAATTTTACAGAAGGGTCCCTTTGAAGTCATCAACTGGAAGAAGAAAACATGAAGAGTTTATTAAAAAAAAGCATAAGAATAATGAGATGAGATTACAAAGTTTATAGTGCTCCACACTTTATATTGGCTAATTCATGCTTTCCCCACCATGGAAAATAGTAGATTGATTTTGATTTCAGATGTAGCTGTCTCAATATTTTTCAAAGCTAACCTTATGAAGATTAAAGTAGTAGAGTTTGCTAACATCTGCTTTGCAACCGAGAACTTATGCCTCTCTAAAGGAAAAAAATAAAATCTTTTATCAAGAAACACATCTGCAAGGCCAGCTACTGTCAAATAATTTTTACATGTAAATTCACTGTGTTGTACAGTTGACATATCCATTTCACTAAAATTGTTAGCAAAATGGTTTAAAAGTTGGGAAATTAGAGCCGGGCTTTTAATATTATTGATTTTATATATATATATATTTTTTTTAATGTGGAGAGGTTTTACTTTTTCCATGGTAACACTTAGTGCATTTTCACAATTGCTGTGCCAGAAATATCTAATAGCAAAGATAGATTTAAAGGAATTAGTTGATGTTCAAATGATTAACTGATTTATTTTACAATAAAAGTATTTTCTATATATTTTTGATGCCTTTGTTTGTGTCAGAAAATGTACTTTTATTTATGAAATCTAAGAATATACTTGACATTTTTCTCTTAAAATATAAAATTTAAAAATAGTGCCATTCATTTAACTTCTTTAAACTGTAACAAGGAACATGCGCCCTTGCATAGTGACGGTGTTAGTTTGGTCTCTCCCTCAGGCTTTTGTCACTTAACTGTCCATATGTGGGAACATAGAATCCACTTATCACTTCAATCATTTATTATTTTGGTCTCATATATTGGAAGGAATATCAAAAAAGTGTCCAGGACTGATAGAAGATTTGTACACAATTTGTATAATTTTTATTAGCTAAAAGTTTCAAACATTGAAACCTTGTATCGGCACATGAAAAAGCCTTGAAAAATTATGTCAACAATCTCAACAGGTGTAATCAGTCTTTTTAAATTACTTATTAGAGTGAGTTTTCATGACAGAGGTAAATTTAGTGTAAATGCACTATAAAACCTCAGGCCTTGGCCAAACACATTAATATGTTGTTTGACTTAACTTGTCTAATGTTAAGGCAAATGTTTGTATGCATTTTGTGCATTTTTTAAAAAATAATTTGTTTTATTTTTGTTGTTATGGAGACCATATAGAGAAGGACATACACCAATTCAACAACTTCTACTTGAACAATCCATTGATGTTGATCACATTCTTTGAGTTGTACAGCTATTCTCATCTTCCTTTTCCAAGTTGTTCCTTCCCTATTAACATAAGCTCATCCAAGGCACAGTAATTGGTTTCTATTCACCTTGAGCAACAGAGTAAGAAGGAGAGTCAGGAATAGGAGGAGAAAATGGAATGTGTGGCTAATTGCCTCCATGAACAACTGGCCCTTTTGCCTTGAGACCTGAAGAAATGGATGGTACCTGGCTACTGCTACTGAACGCTTTGATCAAAAGTTCTGCAGGAGAATCCTAATCCAAAGGGGCAAAATGCATTGTCTCATTTTAACTGGCCATTTTATGTGATTAGATTTTATCTCCTCTCAATATATTAATTATAAAAAAGAAAAAAAAATTAACGGTTGCCTTAAAGTGTGCTGTATACATTTATAACTAATCTAAATCCATAGTCAAATAACACTATACTGCTTCCTGAATAGTGCACATAATTTATAACACAATATTCCCAATCCTCCCATTTCCTGTCCCTTATGCATTACTGTCATGCATTTTACATGTCCATAGAGTGTAATTACCCAATACCTTGTTAATATTATTACCTTAATAAAGCAGTTTTATTTTAGATAAGAAAGAATAATAGGATAAAATACATTATTTTCCTTTCATTTATTCTTTTGCCCACTTGTTTCTTTTCTTTATATACATCTGAATTTCTGACGTATATTTGTTTAGAATTTACTTTAAATTTTTTTTTTTTTTTTTTTGGCAGGGTAACCTGCTGTTTCCTCAGTTTCAATTTGTCTGAAAAAATAGTTTATTTTTCCTTCATTTTTGCATATAGAATTATAGATTTGTGTTTTGTTTGTTTGTTTTCAACACTTTAAATACTTTACTCCACTCTCTCCTTGCTTACATAGCTTCTGACGAGAAGTACCCTATACTTTTTTGTCTATAATGAAAGTGTTTTTTTATTTCTTCTTTCAGTTTTTTCTCTTGTCTTCAGTCTTCTGCAGTTTATATGATAGGCTGAAGTACATATTTATTTTTAAGTTTTTTTTTTGTAACTAGTTGCTCTAGGTAGAAATCCAGAATTCTTTAAAACACACATTTCATCATAGAAATCTCATATTAACACTCTTAATGACTATTAATTTTTAGAATGGGAATCAAAATCTTCAGCATACCTCATAGGATTCTGAATGATCTTATCCCTGCTTATTTGTCTCTACTCCCACCCCAACTATAATATAACAAACTTATCTTTTTTTTTTTTTAATTTTTAACCTCCAATGCAGCTGTGTTGTTCTCCTCTACTGTTTTACTGCTCTGTTTTCTGGAAGAATTCATCTTTCCTCCTAGAAAGTTCTCATTTTTCTGGCTAGTTCCTACTCAGTCTCATTCTTTATTGCAGATGTTAGGTCCCTTTACCGTCATTCAGAGAAGTAGAGTCTCTGTTTTATGGAGATATATGAACATATGTTTCACTGATGATATAGAGTTGACAAATATTTTCATGAAAAGATACACAGTATCCATTCAGCCACATGGTGAATGCAAATTAAAACAACAATGCTATACCACTACATACTTATCAGAATGGTTAAAATAAAATAATAAGTAAATAACAACAAAACCAAATCCTAGCAAGAACACAAAGAGATTGGTTCAGTCACGCATTACAACTGGGGACGTTAAATGGTACTGTCACTCTTTAAAGCAGTTTGGCAGATCTTTTATAAAAGTAAACATGAAACTACTGTTGTTGTTTATGTTAGCTCCTGGTCAAGTTCCCTCCATCTCATGGTAACTCCACATACATAGGAATGAAATTTTCCAACGTTCTGCACTGTCACCATTTTCATTTGCAGATCAGGCTGTTGTGATCCAGAGATTTCATTGACTGATTTTCAGAAATAGACCACCAGGCTTTTCTTTGTCTTAGTCTAGAATTTCCACTGAAACCTGTTCAGCATCATAGAATCATGCAAGTCTCCACTGATAGACAGATGGTGGCTTCACATGAAGCATATTGGCTGGGAATCAAACCTGGGTCTTTGGCACGGAAGGCAAGTATTCTACCAATGAACCACCACTGCCCCCTGAAACTACCATAAGAATTAGCAACTGTACTCTTCGGAAATATTCCTAGAGAAATGAAAATGTACCATCACACAAAAAATGTACACAAATGTAATTAGCCCCAAACTGGAAACAACACAGATATGCTCCAGTGGGTGAATGGTTAAAGTGTGGTGCACATATACTATGAAATTTCATTGAGCAATTAAAACGAAAAAACACGTGATACATGGAATCACTTGGATGGATCTACGGGGATCAAATTTAGTGAAAAAGCTTTTCTTGAAAGGTTACACACTGTATGATTAGATTTATATAAAATTTTAAAGACTAAATTTTAGAAGTGGAGAACATATTAGGGAATCAATGAAAAGGGTGTGAGTGGAGGGAAGGAGGTGAGCATGATTATAATAAAGTAAAAAGAGGGATCTTTTGTATTTTCTCTGTCATGTTGGATACATGAACCTACACATAATAAAATGAGACACATGTTCACATATGCGCACACACACAAATGTATACATGTAAAACTGGAGAAATATGAATTTTTAAAAAGTTTAAAAAGGTGATTCTTACATACATGAAATTTTATGGAAACCCATTTCTTTGCCCATTTAATCAAAAAAACCCATTGTTGTCCAGTTGATTAAGACTCAGAGCATCCCTACAGAACACAGTAGAACTGCCCATAGGGCTTCAAAGGCTGTAATCTTTAGGTAAATCAACTGTCGCATCTTTCTCCCACGGAACCACTGATGGGTTCGAACAGCTGAATTTTCGATTAGCAACTGAGTACTTACCCACAGCACAGCCAGAGCTGCTCTTTAGGTACTCAATATTCTAAGTCATAAATATGTGTATTCTTAGGAGCATCCTTTCAAGAGTAATAATAATTACAAAAGTTTGTAGCTCATGATATCCATATTTAACTTGTGCTGCTGAAATTTATATAACCTACTGTGCTTTTTTTTTTTTTTTTTACTGTGCTTGTTTAAATATAGTGTATGGAAAGACATTATTATTGAGTAAAAAATGGATGTATTTGTGATTTCCATTAACAAATATAACGAATGCTTGCATTTTTAAGATTTCTTTGCTATTTTTGGCATATTACCCAGAACAGTTCAAAAGTGTAGCACTTCTATCAAACAAGATTTTACCCATTTTTCTTATATTTGAAAAAAATTAAATTCTCATGTAATTAACATATTAACACTATATGAATCATCTTTCATTTATGAACAAAGATTGAATGCAGTGGAAAATGAATAGTGTAAAAATAACAGTGGTATTAATCATATGCTTTCTAAAATACTAGCAAATAAATTAGCTTCATTATACCAAAATAGAGACCAATAAATTATAAACAACAAAGTTATTAGTAATGACATAATAAAGAAAGAAAATATAATAATTAACATATCTGGAATAATTTCTTTTATTAAAAAAAAAATGAGGATCTTACCTGAACAGATTACTTAATAAAACTAAGGATGAATTAAGAATAATATGTAAATTAAAGAATGATATGTGCTAATTAGCAAACATTCAATCCCTTGCCTTCTTCTGAAAGCAGTTACCAAGAATCTGAAATAAGTCAAACTGCAGAATTTGGCCCTTGGGTGAGATTTTACTGACTTATTCAGAAATTTCCAACAAGAGAAATGCAAGACCCTTCTAGAAATCAATTGTGAACTGAGCCCATATGCTATTATATTGAATTATTAGTTGTTCACTCAGAGAAACTTTAGTGTATTAGAGTCACTGAGATTTCTCTTAAACAACTGCTACGAAAAAAAAAAAAAGATGTGTTAAATGAATGTGCCTCATTGCTGCAGAGCGAAGGCTATGCTGATATTTCCTTTTGTCTTTATTGTATACTATTTATTTTACGTGTGACTCCCGTCTCGATAACAGATGATATCATCACATTGAAAGTGATTTCCCCATTCTCCCCTATCCAATTTAACAAAAATGCAAGACAAGAAGCAGCTGAGAACTAACATGCAACAGCTGCAAAAGTAGATAGCAACATAAGCAGATATAAAACTTAAGTAATGATGATATCCATATAATCATTATCATGTCCCACAAATTTTTATTATTACTATTATCATTAGTATTTAAAATAACTATTTGGGAAAATTTCCTGTATTTGGGTTAGGAAAATATTAGGAAACATACAGTTGAATCCTCCTGGGGGGAAATATGGAAAAAATATCTACAGAGATAAGACTTCTCATTCTTTTGTTGTTGTTGGTTTGTTCTTGCTCACCCCTTTCTTGATAAATCCTGTACTGAACAAGGTAGCCAAGAGCAAATCACACAGAATCTTGACCAATTGCATTATAAATTTAGGCAGTTTTTAGAGTCTGTACAAAACATTTATTCTTTGCAATAGAATAAAAAAAAGGCTATTCTTAATGGTGAAGTTGATGAATAAATATATTTACTCCATCTTTTATTTTTTTCCTTGACTGTACAGACATAAATATTTAAGTTATAAGGTATTTAGATTTTAAGGTTGTTATCAGCCACATCATTAAAAAAAAAAAAAGGATGACATTATTTTCTGTCATTTATTCACCTATTTATTTATTTTTTAATAACACAAATTTATTAGAGTTTTGGAGGTCAGAAGTCCAAAATCAGTCAGTAGACTAAAATGCTGATAGCACCCTGTGACATATTTCCCCACAGCACTAGTCTCCTGTGCTTCAGGTAAGCAATTTGAACAGTAATTTGGTAGGCTTCTCTAGATGTTCTGAAGGTATCAAGCTTCCTTGACCTACAAAACTGACCTTGAAAATGGAAACTTATAATGGCTTTTTCTCGTCTCCTGTTTTTCACCCTATTGTCTCAACCCTGCCTCTACCTTACAAATGAATACTTGGAATCAAGTTCACGTCTCAAGCTCAAACTTCTGGAAAAACCAAAGTAAGAGATTTTCTACATACTTTTAGAAACTAACAAATTATCAGATTATAGGTCTATCTGAATGCGAACTTGTATCTATAATATGAATTTGTATTTGCGACCAAAATTGTTTTCTGTCTTCATTTTCCTTGATGCTTCAATCATTTGCCACTCTACTACTTTCTTAACTTTGGTAGCTTCTTATTTTTTCTATAAATGTTTCTTTTCTCTGTCCTATTTTCTGTCTTACCTGTTATCGAAGTGGCTGTTCTTTATAGCACATTCCTTGGTTATATTCCTTTAATTTATTTGTTTCAAGGATCTCATCCTATTCTGCAAATAGCTACTGAAGAATGAAGAAGGAGGAGAAGGAGAAAAGAAGAGGAAGAAGAAGAAAATAAAGAGGAAGGAGAAGAAATCAAAAAGAATTACAATTCCTAACTGGACTCTTGGCAGTCATCCTGTTCCACTCAAATTATTTATTTATTTTTTTAAAGCAGCCAAAATGATTTTTTTTAAACCATGCATCAAATTATTTGGATCTTCAAATCAAAATATTTTTTATCACTTTTCACTGTGTTGCTTTCCTTATTAGGCATACTCTCACAGGTAGGTTTTATGATAGTTGCAACTGAAAATATGTCTTGCTATGTGTTTAATACACCTCTCTCCCACTGTACTGACAGCTACACAAAAATGTCTAAACATGTAAATGATGAGGTAATCGTTAATTTAAACAAACAAACAAAAAAGTAGAAGTCTATATGGCATAAACCATAAATAATGGTACATAGTGATAACAAAATATTTCAAGCAATTTGGTACTTACTCATAATCTCATTTAAATCATATATCAACATTCTCAAGTATCTCATTGTACTGTACTATATGTCCCACAGGTATAAAGTCCATTCTCTTGTGTATTACAATGGGCTCAAACATAACAACTACTGTGAGTTTGGCGCAGAACCAGGCAGTGTTTCCTTCTGTTGTATATAGGGTTGCTACGAGTTGGAATTGACTCAGCGGCACCTTATAACAACACAAGTCAACAATAGGGACTCAGTAAATATTTGTCTAAAAAAATTAATGAATGGTAGAATCATTATTTCTTGTTTGTGTTTTTGTTTGTTTTTTGTTCCATGGAAGAGAGGATCAACCCCCATACCAAAATTTGTTTCAGATATTGAGTTTGATGATAACACATGCGCCAACAGGGTATTAATAAACTTATTGCTCAAATAATGAGGCTTTCTGGGGGGTACAGGAAAGACATCCAAGCCAGTCTGAAAAAGGATTAAGTTATGCGTAGAGAGTTAGTTGGGCTTCTATACTGGCTGTGAGGTAGGACAGAAAAAAACATTCTTGTGCTCACCATGTGAGGTATGAATTTCCTACCAGTGTCAAAGAAGGGTGATTGCCAGCTTTCTTATCAGTTTTCCAATTTGCAAAAGAGGAAGGAAGAGATGGGGTTTGAAAGCTATCAGACTGTATATTGTACAATGGAGTTAGTCTTTTTTGTACAATTACATTTTCCAATATTTTGTCACTTTAATATGACCAAATCAGGGTTTTGAACTGGCTCTGCCTGGTTCAGTCATGGCTGATGAAGTGAAACAGGAACAGATCCAATTTTTTTAAATAGAGGGATGGGATGGGCTATAAAATAGGGGGAAGTGGAACAATAACTGGGACGGGAAACATTATGGGTCAATGTCTTGCTAGAAACTTAATTTCCCTCTTAGAAAACAAAGGCAGTGTACACACTGCATGGTAACCAAATCTTTTGCCCATTGGATTTTAGGCAGAGTAAGGAACGGCGGAGAATCACTCAGAGATGGCACCACCCAAGCTGCTTGCAATATGTGTCACAGAGCTGCAAAAAAATACAGTCTCCTGCATCAGATTTCTGATAGTTATGACAACTCCTCTCTAAGCTTCCCATTCCAGGGTTAAGCCCATAATTTTTCCCGTTCCTGTTATCATTACAGTTTGCTGAAATTTTGAAAATTTGAGTCTGTTCCAGCTTTGTTTTTTTGGCCATGACTGAACTGGTTTGAACCAATTCAAAGTCCTGGGGAAAATATTTTACTTACATTAAAGAAAAAAAAAAAAAGCAGAGACCACCAAAAAGACTTTTAGCCTGTGTTTTTTTCACTATGCAAAGGCATTTAACTGTGCGGATCATAATAAATTATGGATAATATTGCAAAGAATGGGAATTTCAGAACACTTAACTGTGCTCATGAGGAAACTGAACATAGATCAAGAGGCAGTCATTCAAACAGAACAAGAAGATACTGCATGGTTTAAAGCCAGGAAAGGTATGTGCCAGAGTTGTATCCTTTCACCATACATATTCAATCTTAATGCTGAACAAATAACCCAACAAGCTGGATTATATGAAGAAGAATGGAGCATCAGGATTGGAGGAAGACTCGATAACCTGTGATATATAGACGACACAACTTTGCTTGCTTACAGTGAAGAGAACTCGAAGCACTTACTGACGAAGATCAAAGACCATAGCCTTCAGTATGGATTACACCTCAACAAAAAGAAAAAAAAAAAGATATTTCACAACTGGATCAATAAGCAACATCATGATAAACGGGGAAAACACTGAAGCTGTCAAGAATTTCATTTTACTTGGATCCACAATCAATACCCCATGGAAGCAGCAGTCAAGAAATCAAATGACCCATTGCACCAGGCAAATCTGCTGCAAAAGACCTCTTCAAAGTGTTAAAAGGCAAAGATGTCACTTTAAGGACAAAGGTGCACCTGACCCAAGCCATGGGGTTTTCAATCGCCTCATATGCATGTGAAAGCTGGACAGTGAATAATGAAGTCCAAAGAAGAACTGATGCCTTTGAATTATGGTGTTAACAAAGAATATTGAATATACCATGGACTTCCAGAAAAAAGAACAAATCTGTCTTGGGCAATGTACAGCCAGAATGTTCATTAGAAGTAAGGGCATGTTATCAGGAAGGACCAATACCATCATGCATGGTAAAGTAAAGAATCAGTGAAAAAGGGAGAGACTCTCCACAAGATGGATTGGCATAGTGACTGAAACAATGGGCTCAAGCATAACAATGATTGTGAGAATGGCACAGGATTGGACAATGTTTTCTTCTCCTGTGCATAGTATCACCACGAGTTGGAAGCAGCTCAACAGCACATGACAACAAGAATAAACACATTGAAAAGGATAATTTTCAGAACCAATTTAAATGATCAGTTTGGCTAAAAAAAAAATCGAAAAACAGCTATTTTTTTTTCTTCAAAATGTTACCATAATATACCTGCTTAATTTAAAGAAAACCGTAAGGATAATATAATAGGGTAATACTCTAATGAAAATTTTAGTAAACTTTGTTTATTTAAGAATACTTTTATATTTACAGAAAATTGTGAAGGTAGTACTGGCAGTTCCCATATATAATCCATGTATTGTTTCCCTGTTATTAAAATCTAAGATTAATATGTTAAATTTTTCATAAATTATGAACCAATATTGATATATTGACTATAGTCCCACTTAAAAAAAAAAAAAAAACCTAGTGTGCTTTTCTTATTCCAGAAATCCATCCGGAATCCTACATTAAATTATTATCACTTTAGTCTCCTCATGGCTGCAACTGGTTTCCAGGCTTTCCCTGTTTGTGATGATCTTTTGAGGAATAGTTGTCAGGTATTTCATAGAATATACCTCAGTTGGGGTTCATCTAAGTCCTTTTCCCATGATAAGAATGGGGTGATGTGTTTTGGTGGGAAGACCGCAGAAGTAAAGTGCCATTTTTAGTACATTATATCAAGGATGTATACTACTGTCCCCCACGTGTCTGTCAGTTTGTCGAACAGTGGAGGCTTGCGTGTTGCTGTGATGCTGGGAGCTATGCCACCGGTATTCAGATACCAGCAGGGTCACCCATGGAGGATAGGTTTCAGCTGAGCTTCCAGACTAAGACAGACTAAGAAGAAGGACTCGGCAGGCTAATTCTGAAAAGCATTAACCAGTGAAAACCTTATGAATAGCAGAGGAACATTGTCTGATATACTGCTGGAAGATGAACCCCCCAGGTTGGAAGGCACTCAAAAGATGACCGGGGAAGGACTGCTTCCTCAAAGTAGAGTCAACCTTAATGACGTGGATGGAGTAAAGCTTCCATGACCTTCATTTGCTGATGTGGCACGACTCAAAATGAAAAGAAACAGCTGCAAACATCCAATAATAATTGGAACCTAGAATGTATGAAGTATGAATCTAGGAAAATTAGAAATCATCAAAAATGAAATGGAATGCATAAACATCGATATCCTAGGCATTAGTGAGCTGAAATGGACTGGTATTGGCCATTTGGAACCAGACAATCATATAGTCTACTATGCTGGCAATTACAACTGGAAGAAGAATGGTGTTGCATTCATCGTCAAAAAGAACTTTTCAAGATCTATCCTGAAGTACAACGCTGTCAGTGATAAGATAATATCCATAAGCCTACCAGGAAGACCAGTTAATACAGCTATTATTCAAATTTACGCACCAACCACTAGGGCCAAAGGTGAAGAAATAGGAGATTTTTATCAGCTGCTACAGTCTGAAATTGATTGAACATGCAATCAAGATGCATTGATAATTACTGGTGATTGGAATGCAAAAGTTGGAAACAAAGAAGAAGGATCAGTAGTTGGAAAATATGGCCTTGGTGATAGAAACAATGCCGGAGATTGAATGATAGAATTTTGCAAGACCAATGACTCCTTTATTGCAAATGCCTTCTTTCACCAACATAAACAGTGACTATACACATGGACCTCGCCAGATGGAACACACAAATCAAATTGGCTACATCTGTGGAAAGAGATGATGGAAAAGCTCAATATCATCAGTCAGAACAAGGACAGGGGCCAACTGTGGAACAGACCATCAATTGCTCAAATGCAAGTTCAAGTTGAAACTGAAAAAAATCAGAGCAAGTCCACGAAAGCCAAAATATGACCTCGAGTATATCCCATTTGAATTTAGAGACCATCTCAGGAATAGATTTGATGCATTGAACACTAGTGACCGAAGACCAGATGAGTTGTGGAATGACATCAAGAACATCATCCATGAAGAAAGCAAGAGGTCACTGAAAAGACAGAAAAGAAAGAAAAGACCAAAATGGATGTCAGAGGAGACTCTGAAACTTGCTCTTGAGCATAGAGCAGCTAAAGCAAAAGGCAGAATTGATGAAGTAAAAGAACTCAACAGAAGATTTCAAAGGGCATCTCGAGAAGACAAAATATTATAATGACATGTGCAAAGAGCTGGAGATGGAAAACCAAATGGGAAGAACACTATTGGCGTTTCTCAATCTGAAAGAACTGAAGAAAAAATTCAAGCCTTGAGTTGCAATAGTGAAAGATTCCATGGGGAAAATATTAAACGACGCAGGAAGCATCAAAAAAAGGTGGAAGAAATACACAGAGTCATTATACCAAAAATAATTAGTAGCTATTCAACCATTTCAAGAGGTGGCATATGATCAGGAACCGATGGTACTGAAGGAAGAAGTCCAAGCTGCTCTGAAGACATTGGTGAAAAACAAGGCTCCAGGAGTTGATGGAATATCAATTGAGATGTTTCAACAAACAGATGCAGTGCTGGAGGTGCTCACTCGTCTATGCCAAGAAATATGGAAGATAGCTTCCTGGACAACTGACTGGAAGAGATTCATATTTATGCCTGTTCCCAAGAAAGGTGATCCAACCGAATGTGGAAATTATAGAACAATGTCATTAATATCACACACAAGCAAAATTTTGCTGAAGATCATTCAAAAATGGCTGCAGCAGTATATCAACAGGGAACTGCCAGAAATTCAAGCTGGTTTCAGAAGAGGACGTGGGACCAGGGATATCATTGCTGATATCAGATGGATTCTGGCTGAAAGTAGAGAATACCAGAAGGATGTTTACCTGTGTTTTATTGACTATGCAAAGGCATTGGACTGTGTGGCTCATAACGAACTATGGATAACACTGGGAAGAATAGGAATTCCAGAATACTTAGTTGTGCTCATGAGGAACAAGAGGAAGTGGTTTGTACAGAACAAGGGGCTACTGACTGGTTTGAAGTCAGGAAAGGTGTGCATCAGGGTTGTATTCTTTCACCATACCTATTTAATCTGTATGCTGAACAAATAATACGAGAAGCTGGAATATATGAAGAAGAACGGGCTTCAGGATTGGAGGAAGATTCATTAACAACCTGCGTTATGCAGATGACACAACCTCGCTTGCTTAAATTGAAGAAGACTTGAAGCACTTACCAATGAAGATCAAAGACCACAGCCTTCAGTATGGATTACACCTCAACACAAAGAAAACAAAAATCCTCACAACTGGACCAATGAGCAACATCATGATAAACGGAGAAAAGATTGAAGTTGTCAAGAATTTCCTTTTACTTGGATCCACAATCAACAGCCATGGAAGCAGCAGTCAAGAAATCAAAAGACTCATTGCACTGGGCAAATCTGCTGCAAAGGACCTCTTCAACATGTTGAACAGCACAGATGTCATCCTGAAGACTAAGGTGTGCCTGACCCAAGCCATGGTATTTTCAATCGCATCATATGCATGTGAAAGCTGGACAATTAGGAAGACCGAAGAAGAGTTGACACCTTTGAATTGTGGTGCTGGCAAAGAATATTGAATATATCACGGATTGCCAAAAGAACGAACAGATCTGTCTTAGAAGAAGTGCGGCCAGAATGCTCCTTAGAGGCAAGGATGGCGAGACAGTGTCTTATGTACTTTGGACATGTTGTCAGGAGGGATCAGTCCCTGGAGAAAGACATCATGCTTGGCAGAGTACAGGGTCAGCGGAAAAGATGAAGACCCTCAACGAGGTGGATTGCCACAGTGGCTGCAACAATGAGCTCAAGCATAACAACGATTGTAAGGATGGCACAGGACTGGGCAGTGTTTCGTTCTGTTGTGCGTAGGGCCGCTATGAGTGGGAGCCAACTCAATGGCACCTAACAACAACAACATCCGTATATAATTACATTAAGCAAAAAATGAGTTCATATTGATGATTCCAACTCTATTCCATTACCAAGTGGATTATTCGCCTCCAAGTGTGAAAAACTTGGCTCTAATTGTTCTTCATTCAGTTATCTAATTGTACAATTCCAGAAGACATATACAGTAGTATCAGAATTGTTAAAGTGTACCCCTCTGGAAAATAACTTTATCAAAAAGAGGACAGTGTGGTTTTAATTTTGTGTTTAGCCTTTTTTTTTGGTGTGCTCCATTTTTATTACAATGGATATATATGTATGTAGAAATAGAGACGGATGTTTTTATTTCATTTTAATATGATTTACAAAAAAAAGGTTATATAGTTTTTTTTTAACCTAATATTTTATTGAGATTTTAGTGAAAGTTTGCATAGCAAGTAGGCTTCCCATTTGACAATTTCTGCACAAATTGTTCAGTGGCATTAGTTTCTTTTATCACAATTTGTCAACCTTCTCTTTAACTGTGTTCTGTTTGTTCTACATCCAGTACTCTAGTTTCCCTGCCCCCTTATCTTTTCATCTTTACTTTTGAGTAATTGTTGACCTTTTTGTCCCATATTGATAGTTTTTAAGTACAGCATCAGTCTTATAGGTAATAAACTTTATTTTTGTGTGCCACTCTGTTATTTTGCTAAAAGGTGATTTCAGGGTCTAGGTTTGGTTCTAGGTTTAAAGAGTGCCTCAGGGTGATAGCCTCAGGGAGTCCTCTGTTCTCTACTGGCCCAGTTTGTTTTATTTTCTTTTAATAATAATTTGAGTTCTCCGCATTTTTCATCCCGTTCTACCAACACCATCATCTTGACTCTGGTCAGAATGGCCAGTGGTGGTAGGAAAGCACCATCTAGTATTTCTAGTCTCAGGGTAGTTGAGGTTATGGCTGATGTAGACTTGTTTCTTCTCTGAGCTTTGGTTACCCTCTTACTGTTTTTCTCTTTGAAGTAGAGACCTGTAATTTTGTCTTAGATGGCCAGTCATGGGTTTTTGAGTCCCGAAAAGCTACTCACTTCACTAGGATGTAGGTCATGATTTTTGTGAACTATATTATGCTGACTGAGTTGTCCCATGAGACTATATTCCTAAACTTTCAAACCCAGAAAACCAGTCTTGGAAGCTGTTTGGTTATATTTGTGGAGTATTCTTATTTGAGTATCTGTGTATGCACCTGTACCCACATATTTGTACTTACATGTACATAAAAATACTTTTATCTGTCCTCACCCATGAACACAACTATGCTTAGCCATACACCAACACGCCTATACCTATCCATGTGTGCTCAAACACTCTTTATTTTGGCTGTGCTGTGCTCTTGGTGCCACATTTCCGATCACCAAAATAAATAAATAAGTCTCAGTGATCAAAAGGGTACTTTCCCCCATCCTCTCCCTGATCACCATAAAAGACCATTGTTCTTTATATATATTTTTGTCTTCTTATAAAAGAGGGATCCTACAATATTTGTGCTTATAGACTTGATTTATTGCACTTAGCATTATGCCCTACAGGTCCATCCTTGTTATGTTTCGTGACCACATCATTGTGCTTTACAGTTGAGTAGTATTACACTGTATGTATGTACAACAATTTGCTCATCCATCCATCCATTGATAGACACCGGTTGGTTACATTTATTTGCTGTCGTGAGTAAAGCAGCAATTAACATAGCTGTGCATAAGTTTGTTTGTGTCATTATCTTTAAACCTCTAGAGTGTATACCTAGGAGTAGAATTGCTGAATCATAGGTTAGATCTATTTCTAGTTATTTGAGAACTGCCATGCTGATCTTTTGTTTGTTTTTATCAGTGCCATTATTGCTGGAATAAGATGGTATCTCACTGTAGTTTCAGTTTGCATTTCTTCTCACTGTAGTTTCAGTTTGCATATCTGAAATGTCTAATCATCATGAACATCTTTTCATATGTCTGTAGCTGCTTGGGTGTCCTCTTTAGTAAAGGTTCTGTTCATGACCTTTGCCCATTATGTGATTGGGTTGTTTGTTTTTTGTTGTTGAGTTGCAGTTTTCTATAGATTTTAGAGATTAGACTCTTAATGGCTAAGGCATTTTCAGAGATATATTTCCCAGTCTGTAGCTTGTCTATTAATGCTTTTAATGAAGTCTTTTAATTAGCATAAGTTTTTAATTTTTATGAGGTCCTATTTTGTCTTCTTTTATTAGTGCATTTATTGCTATGTTTGTTAACCTATTTTTGCAAAAGATTATGTCCCATAGTTTTCTTTCTCTGTTTTCTTCCAGGAATTTTATGGTTTTAGGTGTAACATTTAGGCCTTCCACTCATTTTTGAGTTAGTTTTTGTGTATGATGTGAGGTATGGGTCCTGTTTCATTTTCCACGGGTGGGTATCCAGTTTGCCAGCATATTTATTAAAGAGACTGTGTCTGCCCCACTGAATGGACTTTGACCCTTTGCCGAAAATCAGTTTCCCATAGATGGCTGGGTTTAATTCTCAGTTCTATTCCACTGGTCTACGTGTCTATCATTGAATCAATACTAGGTTGTTTCAATTACATAGGCTAGCCCTGGTGGCATAGTGGTTAAGAGCTTGGCTGCTAACCAAAAGGTCAGCAGTTCAAATACATTGCTGCTTCTCGGAAACCCTATAGGGCGGTTCTACTCTGTCCTGTAGTCACTATGATTTGAAATCTACTCAACTGCAACTTTTTTTTTTCATGGTTTTGATTTTATAACATGTGCTCTTGTAGTGTGAGGTCTCCAGCTTTGTTCTTTTTCTTCAGTATTGCTTTGGCTATTTGGGTTTCTTTTCTTTCAATACGAAGTTCATCATTACTTTTTTCACTTAAGTGAAGAATTTTGTTGGAATTTTTGTCTGGATTGCATTGTATCTAAAAATCGCTTTAGGTAGAGTTGACATTTTCACTATATTAAGTCTTCCAACCCATAAGCACCAATGTCTTTCCATTTTAAAGGTCTCTTTTAGTCCCTTTTAGTAGGAGTTTATAATTTACATTCAATAAGTCTTTTATATTCCTGGTCAGGTTAATTTCTGGGTATTTTATCAATTTGCTGTTTACTGTAAAATGTATTGTTTTCTTAATTCCATTTTCAGAGTAGTTTATGTTAGTGTAGAGGAACCCAAATGATTTTTGTGGGTTGATCTTGTACCCTAAAAAGATGTGTTCTTCTATTAGTTCCAGCAGTTTTCTGTGAAATGTTTCAGGTTTTCTGTGTATAGGATCATGTCATCTGCAAATAGAGATAGTTTTACTTCTTCCTTTCTGGTTTGGGAACCTTTTATTTCTCTTTCTTGTCTGAATGCTCTGACTAGGACTTCCAGTACAATGTGGAATAAGAGTGATGATAATAGGCATCCTTGTCTCATTCCCTTCTCAAAAGGAAGGCTCCCAGCCTTTCAACATTGAGTATAACGTTAGCTGTTGGTTTTGCATGTTGTTACAGTTGTTGTTAGGTGCCATTGAGTCAGTTCTGATTCATAGTAACTCTATGGACAAGACAGTGAAACACTGCCCCATCCTGCATCATCTTAACAATCATTGTCATGCTTGAGCCCATTGTTGCAACCACTATGTCAGCTGGATTTGCTAGTATGCTCATAATTATGCTGAGAAATTTCCGTTCTATTGCTATTTTGCTGAGAGTTTTTAACCAGGAAAGGGTGTTGAATTTTATTGAATGCCTTTTCTGCATCATTCAATATGATCATATGGTTCTTTCCCTTTGCTTCATTTATGTGGTGAATTGTTGTTGTTGTTAGGTGGTGTTGAGTCAGTTCCAACACATAATGACCATATGTATAATGGAACGAATAACTGCCCAGTCCTGTGCCAGTCTCACAATCCTTATTATATTTGAGCCCGTTGTTGCAGCTACTGTTTCAGTCCACCTCCTTGAGGGTCTTCCTCTTTTTCTCTGACCTTCTACTTTAATTAGCATGATGTACTTCTCCAGGGACCGGTTCCCTCCTCATAACAGGTCCAAAGTACATGAGATGAAGTCTCATCATCCTCCCTTCTAAGGACCATTCTGGCTATGCTTCTTCCTAGACAGATTTGTTAGTTTTTCTAGCAATCCATGGTATATTCAGTGTTCTTCACCAATGCCATTATTCAAATGCATCAATTCTTCTTTTGTTGTACTTTGGTGCCATCAATTCGTAGCAAACTCATGTACAACAGAACAAAATTCTTCTTTAGTTTTTGTCTTAGTTATCTAGTGCACTATAAGAGAAATACCAAAATTGGATGGCTTTAACAAAGAGAAAATTATTTTTTCACAGTCTAGTAGGTCACAAGTCCAAATTCAAGGTGTCAGCTCCAGGGGATGCCTTTTTCTATTGGCTCTGGAGGAAGATTCCTTGTCATCCATCTTTCCTTGGTCTGGGAGCACCTCAGCACAGGAACCTCAGGTCCAAAGGATGCGCTCTGCTCCCAGAGCTTCTCTCTTGGTGGTATGAGGTCCCAATGTCTCTGTGCTTGTTTCTCTCTTTTATATCTCAAAAGAGATTAGCTTAAGGCACTGTCTAATCTTGTAGACCTCATCAATATAACTGCCACTAATCCATCTTATTACATCATAGTGATAGGATTTACAACACATAGGGAAATCACATCAGAAGATAAAACAGTAGACAGCCATACAAGGGAATCATGATCTAGCCAAGTTGACAGATATTTTGGGGGGACACAATTCATTCCATGGCAGCCTTCCTTATTCATTGTTCAGCTTTCATTTGCATATGAGACAATTGAAAATACCAAAACTTGGATCAGGTGCACCTTAGTCCTTAGAGGGACATCTTTGCTTTTTAAAGCTTTAAAGAGATCTTTTGCAACAGATTTGCCCCATGCAATACACATTTGATTTTTTGACCGCTTCCATCAAGGGCATTGATTGTGAATTCAAGTACAATGAAATCCTTGACAGCTTCAATTTTTTCTCTGTTTATCATGATGTTGCTTATTGGTCCAGTTGTGAGGAATTTTGTTTTTCTTATGCCAGAGTGTAATATATATACTGAAGGGTGTAGTCTTTTGTGTATATCAGTAAGTTCTTCAATTCATCTTCAGTTTCAGCAAGCAAGGTTGTATCATCTGCATATTGCAGTTTGCTATGGATTATGCAGGTTGTGGTGGATTACACTGATCCATTTTCTAATGTTGAACCACTGTTGTAATGCTGGTATGAATCCCACTTGACAATGGTGTCTGATTTTTTTTTTTTTTTTACATCTTGCTGAATTCTGTTGGCTAGAATTTTGTTGAATATTTTTGCATCTAAGTTCATAAGGGATATTTGTCTGTAATTTTCTTTTTTTTTTTTGATTTCTTTGCCTGGTTTAGGTATCAGAGTTATGCTGGCTTCATAGAAATAATTCGGTAGAGTTCTTTCCTGTTCTATGCTTTTGAAGAGATTGAGTAGAATCGATGTCAACTTATCTCTGAATGTTTGGTGGAATTCTCCAGTGTAGCCCTCTGGTCCTGGATTTCCTTGTTGCTACTAGCAGTTTTTAGATGACATCTCCAATCTCTTCTTTTGTAATAAAAAAAAAAAAAAAATTGTAATAGGTCTGTTTAAATATTCTACCCCTATTTGTATTTTTTTTTTTATTTGTCTTACATTTGGTAGGTAGTGTTTTTCTAGGAATTTGCCCATTTCATCTAGGTTTTCAAATTTGTTGGAGTATGATTTTTCTTAGTGATCAGTTATGATCTTTTTATCTCTGTTGGATAGGTTGTAATGTCACCAATTTAATTTCTTAATTTGGTTATTTCCCTCTTCTTTTTTTTCTTCTGTGAATCTAGCCAGTCAGTGGTTTGTCTGTTTTATTGATTCTTTCAAAGAACCAACTTCCAGTTTTGTTGATTCTTTTTTTTTTTTTTCTATTTATTTCTGCCCTGATCTTTATTATATACTTTTTTTTTTTTTTGGTACCTTTTGGTTTCTTTTGATCTTCCTTTTCTGTTTGTTCAATGAAACAATTTAAGTTGATGATTTTGGATCTTTCTATTTTAAAATAGGCATTTATTGCTATGAATTTCCCTCTGAGTACAACTTTTTCTGTGTTCCTAAGCTTATGATATGTTGTGTTTTCATCCTCATTTGATTCTAGGAAATTTTAATTTCAATTTTGATTTCTTCTATGACCCAGTAGTATTTTAGTAGTGTCTTGTTTAGTTTCCAAGTACTTTTTTTTTTTTCCTTATTTGCCCTGTAGTTGATCTCTAGATACATACAGTTATGGTTAGAGGAGATCCTTTATACGACTTCAATCTTTTTAAATTTTTGAGACATGTTTTGTGCCCTCCCATACAGTCTATTCTGGAAAATGATCAATGTGTAATGGAGAAGAATGTGCATTGCTCTGATGATGGTTGGAGTCTTCTATATATGTATGATAGCTCCAACTGGCTTACGGTTTTAAGTTCTCAGTGTACTTAGTGGTCTTCTTTTTAGAGGTTCTGTCTGTAATTAAAAGCAGTGTGTTGAAATCCCCTACTATTATTGTGGAGTTGTCTATTTCTCCTTTCATAGTAGGCAGTATTTGTTTCATGTATTTTGGTGCATTGCTGTTAGGTGCATGTGTATTTATAATTGTTATGTCTTCTTGCTGGACTGGCCCTTTTATTATTATGTAATGTGCTTCTTTATCTCTTGTTAAAGATTCTGTTTTAAAGTCTACTTTATCTGATGTTAGTATGGCCACACCTACTGCTTTTAGTTTATTGACTGAATGGAATATTTTTCTCCTTCCTTTTATTTTCAGCATGTATGTTTCTTATGTCTAAGGTATGTTTCTTGTAAACAGCAAACGAATGGATCATTATTTTTTTTAATCCACTCTGTCATTCTCTGTCTTTTGCATGGGTTTTTAGATCACTCACAATAAGATTAGTACTGAAAACAAAGGGTCTACCTCACTCAGTTTGCTATTTGTTTTTTGAGCGTTCTGTATCTTTTTTTTTTCCTGTTATTTTTGTTTGTATTTGGCTGCTTTCTTGTGATAAGGCTTTTTGCTTTTGCTTTCTTCTTCTCTCCTGAATGTTTTTTCTTGGCAGTTTCATAGTGGTTACCGCATATATTTCATTACACAACTTAAAATTACAACAATGTTTAACATATGAACAGTAATTAACTCACAACCTTAACATAACGAATCTGTTTCTGCTATGCTCCTCCTTCCCCCATTTATATTTTTTTATATTAACATCAATGTAAAACCTATAATTGATAAGTTTATTTTCTACTTATTTCATGCAAAATTTATGTTGTATTGTTTGCTGAATTTAATTATTGGGATTAATGCCTGAAAACATCATACACTTGGTCCTTACGATTGTGTTTTTTTTTTTTTTGAGATCTCTCTTTCTTATTTTTTATTTATTTATATTTTTCCATGTACAGATATGAGTATTTATTTAATGCTGTTGCCTTTCCATTTGGAGTACCCCCTTGAGTAATACTTGCAAAGCTGGTGTGGTAGTGGCAAATTCTGAGTTTCTGTTTGTTTTGGGATATCTTGATTCTCCCTTCATTTTTGAAAGACAATTTTGCTAGATAAAGAATTCTTAGTTGGAGAAACCCACACTGATTCTTACGAAAGATTCTTGGTATATCATATTGTGTTTTTCTATTGGTCCTTTCAGAATTCTCTCCTTGTCTTTGGTTTTCAAGAATTTTACTTGAATATAGCATGGAATTGTTCTTTTTGTGCCTCTTCCGATTAGGGTTTGTGTAGCTTCCTTTATTTACAGATTTGATTCCCTGTTCAGGTCTGGGAATTTCTGATTATCTCTTGGAAAATTATTTCTATGCCTTTGTTGTTGTCATGGTGCTCTGGGATTCCAACAATTCTAGTCTTAGATTTGTTAATTGAATCTCATATTTTCTTTTAGGTTTCTTTGCTTTTCTTTCTTCTTTTGTTTCACTTGAGACTTGATGAGTTCAGCTATTTTGTTTTGTAGTTCTTTTATACTATCTTCTGTCTGACTTGTTGAATGTTTCTCTTGCTTTTTCTAATTCACTTTCTTTATTCTTCAATTCTCTCTCTTTTTTTTTTTTTGATCACTTCAGTTTTCTTGTTGAGTCTTTCATTCTGTTCCTCCATTTGTTTCCTGATCTGTGCTAGTTTGCTTTCTGTGTGCTTTTTGCTTTCTTTAAGAATATTTAGCACCATAGTTTGAAAATCATCAATTCTTTGCATTAATCTGGCCTGCATAGGAGAAATTTCTTCTTATTCATGTTTAGCTTTTGATCAGTCCTTCTTCTCTTGTCATTTTGTGTATTTTAATATTTTTTGTTGAATTTGGAACATATGGTTATTATTATTAACTTTCAATTTTGTATTCTGGTTTTTGTGGGAAAATTTTCTGATTGGATACCCTGGTGGCACAGCAGCAAAGCACTTAGCTGCCAACTGAAAGGCAAGGGCTTGCACTCTGCAGAAGAAAGATGTAATACTCAGCCTCTGCAGACTCACAGCCCTGGGGACCGTACGGGGGAGCTTAATTCTGCCCCACAGGGTCGTTATGAGGCAGAATTGACCCAGCAGCAGTGTGCTTGTGTTTTCTCCCGAGAATTGCTAGACCCAGTGCCGTCGAGTCGATTCCAACTAGAGGGGACTCTTATCCTTATGATTTTTCAGTGCTGTTTCAGTAGTTTGGGTTGCTTGATCTCTGAAATACAATGCACAAGTGGGGCAGAGGAGGATTTTTGCTGGTTGCAGATGCTGACATAGGGTGTGGGGCTCAATTTCCTGTGGTGCAGGTGGGGAGTTGTCTATATCTTTACCACATAAGTGCCCTGCACAGGCTCTCCCAGTGTCCCGCTGTAGGCACAAAGCCAGCTGTTTCCCTCTGAGTTATCCATCAGTCTGAAGAGTTCCCCTTGCCCTGTTGCCTTTGTAGTTTCTCCCAATCTTACTGCCCATCCATCTTCAGCCTCAGTGAGATTCAACAGCACTCTCTTACAGTGCCACAGTCTCCATTTGCCCATTCCCAATTGCGCTGTCCCTGAACTCCCATGGTCATTTAGCACTACCTTAAAAAAAAATCATGCTGCAGCTTCCTCAGATTAGTTCCCTTTCTGTGTTTCCTATTTGGAGTGTTGCCCAGACCTGCTCCAAAAGCTTCTATACTGTATTCACTCTACATACTTCCTGTTTCTGGGCTCACCCCAATCCTCCAACATTTCAGTTGCCATCCAGGATTCTGAGATCTCTGTCTTTTCTTGTTTTTATTCATTTTTTTTTTTTTTAATGTCAGTAGTTCCTGGGGGAATAATTGGGGGGATTCACTCACTTCACTATTTTGCCTTTAGTATGGTATACCTCTACTACGCTCTTTTCCAAAATTTCTTGGGTCAGCGCTTGTCCCTCCTTACTCCCTTAAGTGAAGTTGTTTCATATATTTGTAATACAGTTAGATTCTTCTGTCATAGCTTGCATTACATGCTGGGATATTACCTCCTAGTTGATTTTCCCCCTAATTTACCTATGTTAAGAATCACTCTTCCTCCACCGACCAATGGCATTCACTAATTTGTTTATAGTCTGTATAGTTTCATTTCCTAAAATATCATATAAACAAAATCATACAAATATTGGTCACATTCAACTGACTTCTCTCACTTAGTAATATGTATTGACTACTCATCCATTTATCTTCATTGGTTGAGAGCTGAAAGGTATTTTCTTGTAAGGATGTACCACAATTTGTTTATCCATTCACCCACTGAAGAACATCTGGGTTGCTTCTAGAGTTTTGGTGATCATTAACAAACCTACTCTAAATATATAATTTTACTTGCATCCACAATCAACACCTATGGAAGCAACAGTCAAGAAATCAAATGACATATAGCGTTGGGCAAATCTGCTGCAAAAGACCTCTTTAAAGTGTTGAAAAGCAAGAATGTCACTTCAAGGATGATGGTGCACCTAACCCAAGCCATGATGTTTTCAGTCACCTCATAAGCATGTGAAATCTGGGTAACGAATAAGCAAGACCAAAGAAGGATTGATGCGCTTAAATTATCATGTTATTGGAGAATATTGACTATACCATGGACTGCCAGAAGAACTAAGGGTCTGTCAGGGAAGAAGTATAGCCAGAGTGCTCCTTGGAAGTAAGGATAGTAAGACTTCATTTCAGGCACTCTGGATATGTTATCAGGAGGGACCAGTCCCTGGAAAAGGACATCATACTTGGTAAAGCAGAGGGTCAGCAAAAAGAGGAAAACCCTGGAAGAGATGAATTGACACAGTGGGTTCAACAATGGGTTCAAACATGCAATGACTGTGAGGCTTGCACAGGACCAGGCATCGTTTTGTTCTCTTGTACACAGGATCACTATGAGTCAAAACTGACTCCACAGCATCTAACAACAACAATAACAAAACATACAAATATAGGTTTTTGCTTGTACATATATTTTTCAAATCAGTTTGGTAAATATATAGGAACATGATTACTGGATCATATGGAAAGACTATTTTTACCTGTATAAGGAACTACCAAACTGTTTTCCAAAGGTAATGTAAAATTTTGAATTCCAAGTGGAAATGAATAGGAATTCCTATTGCTCTTTCCTTTGCAAGAAATTGATATCATAAGTTATTTTACATTTTAAGTATTTCGTTGTTTTAGTTTGTATTTTTCAAATTAAAAATTATATCGAGCATTTCTTCACATGTTTGTTTGCCACATCTAATTTATAAATACCTTCAAGTATCACTTCCACGGTGAAGTGTCTGTTCAGATCTGAAGTCTTTTTTCTTTTAACTTGTATTCAGCTACTGTTCTGAACATAGAGACTTCCTCAAACACCAGGAGTTTTTAAAAAGGTAAAAAGAAAGAGGACAAAAAATAAGAAAACAAAAGGAAAATAGTGAAAAAACAAAAACTTCTTGCATGTTGCCTTTGTGTTAGAGGACTCCAGTCTTATCCTTGGCCTAGAGAACATCCCCAGGATTTCCTTGGTCCTTCTGGGCATACGTCTTGCCCTGGGCCTGCATGTGACTTCTAAATTCCATTGTATATACAGAAGCTTCTGAATGCCTCAACTTCCCAAAGAAACCCTCTTCCCAGATCTTTGACATTAGGCATAGTCTTTCCATTGTGTGTCTCAATCACTCTCTTTTTTCTCCAGGCACCTCCAGGTCTTTCAGTAGGCCCAAAGCTCCCCTACCTTACAGCACTTCAAAGATAGATGAAACAGAGATTCACAGTGTACTTCAGTTCTTTGGATAGCTTCCCAACACGTTTGAATACAAACATGGTAATTTGTACATTGGTTGTGGTCTA
This sequence comes from Loxodonta africana, assembly GCF_030014295.1. Lineage (NCBI taxonomy): Eukaryota > Metazoa > Chordata > Mammalia > Proboscidea > Elephantidae > Loxodonta > Loxodonta africana. The sequence goes on from NC_087346.1 coordinate 93,058,951, forward strand.
TTCTTTTCACAACTCAGGACCAAGGTTTTAAGCTAAAAATGTGGACTGCACCTTCAATCTATCTGCCAGGAAGGGCATAGAGGTGGCATGGTATAGTAACAAAGAGCCACATAGCTTTCCTGCCTTTTTGTATTGTTTTTGCTATTGCCTCTTTCTTGATTCAGTGTTCTATTTGTTGCTATTAAACTCTGTTTACCACAGTTCTGAAAAGTATAGTTTCAACAGCTTCTGCTTGTCTTTTGATGTTTCCTTGTACATCGAGGGCATGGAAGTTCTCACTCTCCCATCTTGCTGATGCCACTATACTATATATTTCAACTAATTTATATATACCTTCCAGCATCACAATACATTGCTTCACATATAGTGCTGGTAACTTATGACAAAGTATTCTCAACTTCTCTTTACCATCCCTTGTGATATTTTTGCCATTTATTTCACTTCTACATGTATTATAATACCAACTATGATACCTTATTGTTATTAAATGGACAATTATCTTTTAGATTGAATAAGATTAAGAAAAATATTATATTTTATCTTTATTCTTTCTCTGATACTTTTTTTTGAAGTAGAACCGAGTTTCTTACCTATATCATTTTCTTTGTTCTTTTTTTAATTTTAATAATATATTTTATTACACCAAAATAGCTAAAATATTTTCATTTGTACAAGTAATCAATGCAAAATTTTTTTCATGAGAAATTCTATTACTTTCTTTGAATTGAGTCTTCAAAATCCAGTATTTCACACTTACAGTACATCTTGATTCAGACACTAAATTTTTAATGGAAATATTTGGTCTGTACTTAGCTTTACTGAAATTTAAAGTTGAAAAGTAGATACCCAAGTTGTCCAAACATATTTAATACTTTTCAAAAAAATGAATTATCAGTTTTTAAATTTAAGTGATTTAAAATAAAAATACTTCAGTTCTCCAGTCACACTAGTCACATTTCAAGTGCTCACTAGCCACGTGTGGCCAGTGGCTACCGTACTGGACGGCACAGATCTAAAAGGTTAATCCAAGTGAGGAATTTAGGACAATGCTTGGTGCCAAGAGGTTCTCAGCACAAGCTGTGGATTTACGTGGTGTCCCTGGGTGGTGCAAATGGTTAACAGGCCTGGAAGTTAACTGAAAGGTTTGAGGTTTGAATCCACCCAGAGATGTTTTGGAAGAAAGGCCTGGCAATCTACACCCATAAAACCAGTCTTTGAATACTCTATGAACCACAGTTCTACTCTGACAAATGTGGGGTTGCCATGAGTCAGAATCCACTTTTTTATTATTATTTAAAAAAAAAATTTTTGTGCCTTAGGTGAAACTTTACAGAGCAAATTAGTTTCCCATTTGACAGTTTGACATAAAGTATTCCATAGCATTGGTTTCATTCTCCACAATACATCAGCACTCTCCACATTTCTGTCCTAGGTTCTCCATTTCCTTTCGCCCTTATTTTCTATTGCTTCCTGCCTTCTCATCTTTGCTTTTGGGCAAATGTCACCTTTTTGATCTCTTATAATTGATTGTTCTGAGGAACACATTCCTCTCAGGTGTTAGTGTTTATTTTATGGATCTGCCTATGATTTGTCTGAAAGGTGGTCTCCAGGAATGGTTTCAGTTCCAGTTGAAAAGGGTGTTTTAGGAGTATAGTCTTAGGGATTCCTCCAATCTCTGTCAGACTAGTAAGTCTGAAATTTTTTCTGAAATTGACTTTTTGTTCTGCAGTTGTTCTTCCACTTTGTCTGGGATCCTGTTGTGATTCCAGTCAGAGTGGTCGGTAGTAATAGCAAGGCACCACCTAGTTCTTCTGGTCATTTTCTTTGTTCTCGAAGAAAATTTTTTTAACTTTTTTTTTTCTTTGAAGGGAATTTCTGCTAGTGATGAATTTCAAAAGTTTTGTTTGTCTGAGAAAACCACTATTTCCTTTTCCACAGTCTTAGCCATCTATTGCTGCTGTAACAGAAATACCACAAGTGGATGGCTTTAACAAACAGAAGTTTATTCTCTCATAGTCCAGTAGGCTAGAAGTCTGAATTCAGGGCACTTGCTCCAAGGGAAGTCTTTTTCTTTCTGTCGGTTCTGGAGGAAGGTCCCTGTCATCAGTCTTCCTTTGGTCTGGGAGCATCTCAGCACAGGAATCTCAGGTCCAAAGGACATGCTGTGCTCTCAGCAATGTTTTTTGGTGGTATGAGGTCCCCCTGTCTCTGTGCTCACTTCTTTCTTTTATATCTCAAAGAGACTGGCTTAAAACACTAATTTTGTATATCTTACCAATATAACTGCCACTAATCCATCTCATTTCGTCATGGTGATAGAATTTATGACACATAGGGACATCACATAACATGGTGGACAATCACGCAATACTGGGACTCATGGCCCAGCTAAGTTGACAGATATTTTGGGGGGACACAATTCAAAACATGACATACTTTTTTCCACCTTTGAAATACTTTCTTCTTGTTTTCATGATTTCTAATAAGAAGTCTAAGAAGCTCTGGTGGCATAATGGTTGAGTGCTTGGTGCAGTGACTGAGTGCTCATATCTTTATGATTTTTTTTTTCTTGAATTTTCCAATTCTTTGCTTATAATACCCATCTGTTTTTGAATAGTCTATTTTTTTCCCTTATATCCCTGAACATGTTAATCATGTTTATTTTAAATTCCCTGTTTTAGTATTCAAACACCTGTGTCATATCTGAATTTGGTTTCAGATGTATGCTTTGTTTCTTCACAGTGTTTTGTTTGTTAATTTGCCTTTTGGCATGCTTTATTATTATTATTATATTTGAATGCCAGATTTTCTGTGTTAGGCATGAAAAATGTAGTTAAATAGGCTTTTAGTGTGAGGAATTTATATTAAATGGTTAGGAGTTGGAATGTTTTTATTGTTTGTTGTCACAGAGATTACAAATTCCTCTTTTGTTCTTGTTTTTGACTCCCCTGTCTTGAATGTGGGCTTCCCTAAGTACTTCTCAAAGACGTTCTATTCCATACTGCTCTTTCAGTGGAAATCACTGTTGTCATACTGGAACCCTTTTGATGAAGTGGCAAGATATAGGGGAAATACAGCGCTTTGTAATCTTCCAGTTAAATCTCCTTTTAGTGACCTGAGCCTTAGACCTGTGACATCATCATTGTTTCTCCAGTGGTATAGACTGCTCATTTTCCTGGTTGCAGTTTTCTCATCTACTTTTTAAAGCCCTGATCTTTGCTATGTTTTTTTTTGTTTTTCTTTTTTCTTCTGCCCCTTCCCTCCCTTATATAAGAGAACCGGAGGGAAAATGAGATGGAAAAATTTCTTTAGCCCATCTGGAAAAAGGCTCTGGAAAACTCCATTCAACTGGAGAGTACACCATTTTTATGGAAAAGGCTCTGGGAGTATTTCACAACGATTACTTTCCCCATCCTTGACACATTCCTAGAGAATCTTTCTCCAATCTTCATTCAAGAACCTCGTGGGTTGTCTGGGAATAAAGCCTATAAAACTGTAGAGAACCTTACTTAGACTGTGGTCATCAGGAATTTCTCACTCTCACGATTGTCAACACTCAGCATCTAGAAATTCATCAAAATTGTTGCTGAACATTTCCTACCAGTTTATAACCTGGCTCTCTCTGAATATGATTGTCTTTTGAGATTTCAGGGTGGCAATTTGCCCTATAATCTCATTTCTCTTTTGGGTCCAAGAATAGTCACTAATTTCAGTTTTTTCATGTGCTTTTAAACTCCTTAAATATCTGAGATAAAACCATAAGTCCCTTACTTATTTGGAAATTTTCAGTGAGATTTGTTAATCTTTAAAATTTTACTTATCAAAATGATACAGAAGACTATGTAAACATTTTATTAAATGTTGTTATGAGGTGTAATTAAAATTTATACTTTATTCTCTTGAAATATTAATAGCTACTTAAGTAACACAATGAATTAACTAGGAAAAAATTAATAAGGCAAATGTGAATGCCTTGTTGCTTTATTGTAGAGATTAATTGTTATACAAATGTAAAATAGATATAAGGAAAAGCTCTGAATCCCATAGGATGCCTTAATCAATGTAAAGTAAAAGAATCATACTCTTCTTTGTACTTAAAGTGATGGAATGCATATTACATGCACATAATAAATTATAGTGAAATATAAACCAGCAAGGAGTAGTACCATTTAAAATGGTTCCATTTCACTTCATAAAATTTGAAGGCAATCAAACAGCTGGTTAATAAAATAAATCTAAATATTGAACGAGTACTGTTCCTTAAACACTGAGAATACTGAATTATAGCAAGCAATTCATAATTATCCCTTGTTAATAAATAAGTAGTGATACCATCCAAAATAATAAATTGTCAAGAAAACTCATCTTCTTTTCAAATTACATACCAAGGGAAATGCAGTTAAATTAAAACATTTCTCAAACCTTCATAACAGACCACAGATGGCTTTAAAAATATGACTTTGGTATTCAGGTCATTTATAAGTGTTCTATATTACCTAATTAGTAAATGAAAGGCAAACATTTTTTATGTTATGTTTAGTAAACAGTAGATTTGAACAGACCAATTCTCCAAAATTCAATGACAAATACTTGGGAAGAATACCCCAAATAGGCAGTGACGCTTCAACTGTCCCTACTACTGATACAGGTGTTTCAGGCAATGGTCATGTTAGACAGTTCATACCTTCACTAATTTTAAATGACAATTAAAAATGAAAAATGATTGCACTATATATTTTAAAACATGAAAAAATTGCAACTTTATAAAAGTTACTTTTTTCACTTAGGAAATATTTACTCTAGGTATAAAGTAAATGTGAACTCTGATTTGTGGTTGCTATTGTTTGTTTTTGCTATCTGCTGAGTAGCAATATTAAAAAATGTTGAATTCCAGCACATTTTTTATGTTTCTTATGAATTAAGTATTTTAGATAGAAAGCAAGTTAACAACATATCTAATTTTCAAAATTATTAAAAAGGAATTAATTCATCCTGAAGTTCATATTCAAGTTTTTGTTTTTGTTTCTGATTAATTGATTATTTAGATTTTTTCTCCAATTTATTCTACATATTCCAGCATTGCTATTAGATTGTATTGATACTAATTTCAAATTCTTTGTATTTTATATTCTTACTGTAATTAACATGTAGATCATATTCAGCAAACATTTGTTTAATTATGTTGAGACTTTAGGGGAACTCAAAAATTTTATAAACAAGATAATTTTAAATTAGTGTGATTTTCTTCATATTTCTCTGTTATGTGGACTGGTGTACTACGAAGTTATAGTGAAAGACCACTTACTCTCAAAAATTCCCTATATGTATAGCTCCTCTTGGAATAAACTAGTGTTTCTGTTTAAAAAAAATAGATTGATGATGTAAAGTAATGCTAGAAAATTGATTTTAAATGCATTCTAGTCCTTTTAAATATGATAATGTGAAATATAAAATTAAAAAAATTGACAGATAGTATTAATACACATACGACATCAATGAATTAATTACGGCTTGAAATTAAAAGAGTCAGGCATCAATTAACATCAACAATACATTCTGCGAAATAGGATGTTATGTGATTTGGACATTGTGGGAACACCATAATATGGATGAAGGTCCTTTCAGGCATTCACTTTCAGAATAAGGAGGTTTCCTCAATATTAAAAATTTGCTGGGGCAAATAACTTCCCTCTACAATTAGTTTACCTGAAGTTTCAACAAATTCTTCTTCTGTCTTCCCATTAAGGCTTACAGACTCACCACTCACTTTCATGTTATGCAGCGAAAAAAAATGTTGTTTGATATGCTTGGACCACCCAGAGGTAGCACTAAACTCGGCATAGCATTTTCTGGCCTGGCATTTTCTTTAAACATCTCAAACAAGCTTGTGCCTTAACAGCAATCATCAACATAGTGAGAGGGATTACCTTTTGTGTTTGGTCCTCAATCCACATCACTAACAAATTCTCCATATCTGATATAGCTCCCTCTCAAATGTTTGTTAGCCTTGTAGCTTTTAGTGGAGTCAGTCCTTTAGCAGCTTAGAGAATATTTTCTTCGTGTTTGAGGATCTTCGTGACTGTTGAGTGTTGCCTGTCTAAATCTATTACATCCTGTTCTCATATAAGGATTTCTGAATTCTTTTATAACCTTATGGAGCCAGGATGTATATATATATATCAACAATAAGTGTGTATATATATACATATATATATGTTAGTTGCTGTGGTGTTGGCTCCAACTCATGTTGACCTTATGTATAACAGAACAAAACAGTTCCCAGTGATGCACTGTCTTCATGAACTTTGGTATACTTGAGTCCACTGTGGTGACTATCTTGTCAATCTATCTCATTGAGAGTTTCCTTCACTTTCACTGACCCTCTACCAAGTATGATGCCCTTTTTCAGCGACTGGTCTTTCATGAAGATACGTCCAAACCAAGCAAGTTGAAGTCTCATCATTCTCTCTTCTGATGAACATTCTTGATGTATTTCTCCTAAGACTGAAATGTTCGTTTATCTGGCAGTTCACTGTATATTTAGTATTCTTCACCAACGTCACAGTTCAAACACAACAATTCTTTTTTGGTCTTCATTTTTCATTGTCCAACTTTCACATGCATACGAGGCAATTGAAAAAACAATGGCTAGGGTGAGGCACACATTAGTCATCAAGGTGACAACTTTGCTTTTTAAAACTCTAAAGTGATCTTTTGCAACAGATTAGCCCTATGCAATTCATAATTTGATTTCTTGAGAGCAGCTTCTATGAGTGCTGTTGACCTGTTGTTGTTGTTATATGCCATCGAGTCGGTTCCAAATCATAGCAACCCTAGGCACAACAGAACGAAATACTGCCCAGTCCTGAGCCATCCTTACAATCCTCGTTATGCTTGAGCTCATTGTTGCAGCCACTGTGGCAATCCACCTCGTTGAGGGTCTTCCTTTTTTCTGCTGACCCTGTACTCTGCCAAGCATGATGTCCTTCTTCAGGGACTGATCCCTCCTGACAACATGTCCAAAGTATGTAAGACTCAGTCTCACCATCCTCGCTTCTAAGGAGCATTCTGGCCGTACTTCTTTCAAGACAGATTTGTTCGTTCTTTTGGCAGTTCATGGTATATTCAGTATTCTTCGCCAACAGCACAATTCAAAGGCATCACTTCTTCTTCGGTCTTCCTTATTCATTGTCCAGCTTTCACATGCATATGATACGATTGAAAATACCATGACTTGGGTCAGGTGCACCTTAGTCTTCAGGGTGACATCTTTGCTCTTCAACACTTTGAAGAGGTCCTTTGCAGCAGATTTGCCCAACGCAATGCGACTTTTGATTTCTTGGCTGCTGCTTCCACGGCTGTTGATTGTGGATCCAAGTAAAATGAAATCCTTGACAACTTCAATCTTTTCTCTGTTTATCATGGTGTTGCTCATTGGTCCAGTTGTGAGGATTTTTGTTTTCTTAATGTTGAGGTGTAATCCATACTAAAGGCTGTGGTCTTTGATCTTCATTAGTAAGTGCTTCAGGTCCTCTTCTCTTTCAGCAAGCAAGGTTGTGTCATCTGCATAACACAGGTTGTTAATAAGTCTTCCTCCAATTCTGATGCCCCATTCTGCTTCATATAGTCCAGCTTCTCGGATTATTTGCTCAGCATACAGATTAAATAGGTATGGTGAAAGAATACAACCCTGCCACACACCTTTCCTGACTTTAAACCAATCAGTACCCCCTTCTTCTGTCTGAACAACTGCCTCTTGATCTGTGTAAAGGTTCCTCATGAGCACAATTAAGTGTTCTGGAATTCCCATTCTTTGCAGTGTTATCCATAGTTTGTTATGATCCACTCAGTTGAATGCTTTTGCATAGTCAATAAAGCACAGGTAAACATCCTTCTGGTACCAGTACCAGTACCAGGCTGTTTTGACTACCGTAGCTATATGGTAGATTCTGAGGTTAGGTAGTGAGAGTCCTCCTACTTTATTCTTTTTCTTCAGTAGTGCTTTACTTATCCAGGACTTCTTCCCTTTCCATATAAATTTAATAATTAACTTTTCCATCTCTTTTAAGAATATTGTTGGTATTTGGATCAGGATCCCATTGTATTTGTAAATCACTTGGGGTAGAATTTTCATTTACCCATTGTTGAGTCTACCTCTCCAGGAGCATGGAATATATTTCCATTTCTGTAGATCTCTTGGTTTCTTGCAGTAGCGTTTTGTAGTGTTCTTTGTATACATCTTTTGCTTTTCTGGTTAGATTTATTCCTAAGCGTTTTATTTTTTTTAGTGACTATTATAAATAGTATTATTTTCCTGATTTCTTTTTCATCATTCTGTTTATTGGTACATAGGAATCCAACTGATTTTTCTATGTTTCTTATGTATCCTGCTATTCTGCTGAATCTTTCTATTAGTTCCAGTAGTTTTCTCATGGAGTCTTTTGGGTTTTGCATGTATTGTATCATATCATCTGCAAATAGGGAGAGTTTAACTTATTCCTTACCAATTTAGATGCCCTTTATTGCTTTGTCTTGCCTGATTGCTCTAGCTAGGACTTCCAGCACAATGTTAAATAGGAGTGGTGATAAAGGACATCCTTGTCTTGTTCCTGTTCTCAAGAGGAACGTTTTCAGCCTATCTCTATTAAGAATGATGTTGGCTGTTGGTTTTGCATAGATGCCCTTTATTATTTTGAGAAATTTCCCTTCTATACCTATTTTATGAACAGTTTTTATGAGGAATGGGTGTTGGACTTTTTCGGATACCTTTTGTGTGTCGATTGAGATGATCATGTGGTTTTTTATTTGCACTGATTGATTTTCTAGTGTTGAACCATCCTTACATAACTGATATGAATCTTATTTGGTCCTGGTGTAATTTTTTTTTTTTTTTTAACAATCTATTGGCTAGAATGTTGTTGAGAATTTTTGCATCTATATTTCTGATAGGTATTGGTCTGTAATTTTAGTATCAGGATTATGCTGTCTTCCTAGAATGAATAAGAAGTATCACTTCCTTTTCTGTGTTCTGAAACAATTTGAGTAGTACTGGTATAACCGCTTCTCTGAATGTTTGGTAGAATTCTCAGGGAAGTAATCTGGGCCAGTTTTTTTGTCTATTTTTAAAATCATCTTTTCAATCTCTTCTCTTCTTATGGATCTGTTCAGATTCTCAACATCATTTTGTGTTAGTTTGGGCAGGTAGTGTGTTTCCAGAAACTGGTCCCTTTCCTCTAGGTTTTCAAATTTGCTATAGTTTTTCATGATACTGTGTTATGATTCTTTTCATTTCAGTTGAGTCTATTGTAATGTCCTTCATTTAATTTCTTATTTGGGATATTTGTGTACTCTCCTGTTTTTCTTTTGTCAGTTTGGCTAGGGTTTGTCAATTTTGTTGATCCTTTCAAAACAACTTTTCTTTTTTTTATTCTTTCTATTGGTTTTCTGTTCTCTATTTCATTTTTTTTCTGCTCTGATATTTATTATTTCCTTTCTTCTAGTGGCTTTGGGTTTTGTTTTGTTTTCCCCTGTTCTTTTTCTATTTGTAAGAGTTGTGTAGCTAACATATTGATTTTGCCCCTTCTTTTTTAATGTGTGCATCTAGTGCTACAAATTGACCTCTGAGGACTACTACCTTTGCTGTGTCTCAAAAGTTTGGGTGTGAAGTGTTTGTATTCTCATTTGATTCTAGGAATTTTTTGATTCCGTCTCTGATTTCTTCCATTACCAGCGGTTTTTAAGCAGGGTGTTATTCATTTCCACATAATTGATTTTTTTTTTTGTTCCTTGTTCTTCCTATAGTTAATTTCTACCTTGAGGACATTGTGGTTCAGAGAAGATACTTTGTATTACCTCAATATTTTGGATTTTTTGAAGGTTACTCTGTGGCCTAAGATGTGTTCTATTCCAGAGAACGTTCCCGGTGCACTGGAGAAGAATGTGTACTTTGCAGCTGTTGGGTGGAGTGTTCTATATATGTCTATGAGGTCAAGTTGGTTGATTGTGCCCTTTAGCTCTTCTGTATCTTTTCTGAGTTTCTTTCTAGATGTTCTGTCCTTTACCAAGAGTGGTGTGTTGAAGTCTCTTACTGTTATTGTGAAATAGTCAATTTCTCTTTTCAGTGCTGTTAGAGTTTATTTTATGGATTTTGGAGCCCTATTATTGGGTTTATTATGGTTAGGTCTGCATGATGGATTATCCCTTTAATCATTATATAGTGCCAAGTCTTCTTTGTCTCTTATGGTGGATTTTGTTTTAAAGTTTATTTTATCTGAGGTTAGTATTGCCACTCCTGCTCTTTTTTGTAGCTATTTGCTTGACATATTTTTTATCCTTATATTTTTAATAAATTTACATCTTTCTTTCTGCGGTGTATCTCTTATAGACAGCATATTGATGGATCCTGTTTTTTTTTTTTTTTCCTTTTAAATCCATTCTGTCACTCTGTGTCTCATTGTGGGTGCATTTTGGTCATTTATTTCAGCGTAATTATGGATAGGTGTGAGTTTATTGCTGTCATTTGTAGTGTTGACCTTTGCTTTGTTCCTCTTATTCTCCTGTGCTGAATTCCCTTTGTTTGTGAAATTTTTTCCCATTCTTACGTTTTTGTAGATTTTGTTTTTACTGAGACTTTATGTTTTTCTTCTTTATTTTGATGAGTAGGTTTGTTAGCTTTCTTTGTAGTTACCTTGAAACTTACTCTTATCTTCCTAGGTTTGAACTAGTCTATTATTACTTGATATCACCTTGCCTTCCTCTCCATTAGAAAGTTCTATACCTACAGTTTACTCTCTCTTTTATTGTTCTGACATTTTCATTTACAGATTAACCTGTCTGGTTCCCTGTTGTAGTTCTTTGGATTTTGGGTAGTCCTTGTGAGCTTGTTTCCTAGGTTGATTTCTGGCTGGTGTGGTCTTGTGACCTAGATTCAGGCTCTGGTCTGATGTTGTTTGTTCTCAAATAGAAGGACCCCCTTTAATAATTCTTGTAAGTTTCATTTGGTTTTCACATATTCCCTTAATTTCTGTTTATCTGGAAATGTCCTAATTTCACCATCATTCATATTTGAATGAGAATATTTCAGGATGTATTATTCTTGGCTGGCAATTTTTTTCTTTGAAGGTTTTATATATGTCATCCCATTGCCTTCTTGACTGCATGGTTGCTGCCAAATAATCAGAGTTTAGTCTTGTTGTTTCCCTTCTTTATTTAACATTTTGTTTTTCTCAAGTTACTCTCAGGATTCTTTCTTTGTCATTGGTTTTATCAAGTGTGATTATGATACGCCTTGGTGATTTTTGGGGGGGGTCTATCCTATATGGGATTCATTGAGCTTCTTGGATGGTCAGCTTTCCATCTTTTATGATATTAGGGAAGTTTTCTGCCAGCAGTTCTTCAGTGACCTTCTCTGTGTTTTCCATTTTCTCTCCCTGTTCTGGAGCTCCAATCACTCGCAAATATTTGCTTTTGATTTATCCCACAAAAATCTCAGCATTTCTTCATTTGTCTTCTTTTTTTTATCGGATTTTTCCTCAAACGGACTTGTACCCAAGTATTTATCTTCGATTTCACTGATCCTGTCCTTCATCATTTCCAACCTGCTCCTCAGCCCTTTCTATGACACTGTCCATTTCTGAAATCTTGTTGTTTACCTTCTGGACTTCTAACTGTTTTTGTATGATTTCTAGTTGTGAATTTATTTTGGCATTTGGTTCCTGTATCATTTTCCTGAGTTCTTCCACTATTTTGTCTGTGTTTTCCATGAATTTGTCTGCCTTTTCCATGAATTTGCCTACTTTTTCCTCATTTTTGTGTGCTTTTTATTTCAACTTTTGGATAGCTCTGAATATTACAGATTTGAATTTCCTGTCAGGTAGTTTCAGTGCTTTTTCTTCTACTGCAAAGTCATCTGGTGTTATTTGGATGTCTACTGGAACCACCCTGTCCTGTTTTTTATGTGTTTTGATATTGTCTGCTGTCTTTGGACATTCAGCAGTGATACTCTTTGTTTATTGATTATAGATTTGTTTGCTTCATTCTGCTTTTTTATTGTATTGGTTATGTCTAAGCAGGTGGGCTGTGTGTTCTTTGTTGTTTGCTTATCTGTGGGCGTGATACTTTTCACTTCCTTGTCCAATAGGAAGAACAAGTTGTTCAGTTAGGGTGCAGCAGGTCAGACCCAGCTGAAGGGGAGGAGCTGGATTAGGTTGTTTGTGGCATGTTCTATGGCTGACAGGGTGGGCTGGGAGTCACTGAATGAGAGATTCTGATAGGTTGTGCCTTTGCTGCTCAGGGGTTTGATATTCAGTGCATGAGGCAGGTAGGCAGGAAAGAGGGGGGAAGTTGTGATGTGTGGAGCTAAGATGGATATGAGAAAGAAGAAAGGAGAGAGAAACAGGAGGAAAAAAAAAGGAAAGAAAAAAGAGTGCTAAAGGAGCTTGCCATTGGAATGGAGAGAAATCAAGAAATGGTAAAAAAAAAAAAAAAAAAAAAGAAAGAAAGAAAGAAAAGAGAAAACAATAATTATAATAAATACAAATTGAAAAAAAAAAAGGAAGAGACCTCAGAGGTCCCACTGGCACGGCTGTGCTTACCTGGGAAATGGCTTCCAGGCCATGTGATACAGCCTGGCTAGAAGTGCAGAGATTTCACACAGTACCAGGTGTTCAGGAGACAGGAAAAGAAGGTACCTGTAGAGAGACAACAAACTGAGAAATAAAGAAAGACAAAAAGGGAAAAAGAGGGAAAAAATGCCCACAGGGTTACCACTGGTGAGGCTGTGCAGTCAGGGGAGTGGCTCCTAAGCTGAGCAGTGCAACCTAACTAGAAGGAGCTCCCAAGCCAGAAAAAGAAAGCAAAAAAAAAAAAAAGCAAAACAAAACAAAAAAGATCCGAGGTATTCCACCAGGAGGGCAGCATGCACCTGGGAAGCAGTTCCTCAGTGGAGTGGCACTTCACAGCCTTTCAAAAAGAAGTGAAGATGTCACATGGAGATAGCTGTTCAAGAGAAAGGAGGCAGAGAAGGTGAGAGGCAGAGAAGAAACCAAAAGAAGCAGAAAAAAGCAAAAGTAGTAGCAAAGAGATGGCACTGAGGGAGCTGGCCATTTTGCGCAGGGCAAATCTAAGCAGCATGAAGGTGGAGCTGGTTCCTATCAGCCAAGAGACTGAGACCAGGGGAAATGGCAGAGTCTGAGCAAGGGGAAGAAAGGTGGGGGGTGGGAAAGTGTATATCGCTCTGTCTGCACCTGGAGCTCCCTGAGGCTTTGCCATACTCCCTGTCTGCCTATCTCCAACAGGATTCCAAGATGAAGAATCCATGCTGTGTTAGCTGATTGGGATCTCCACACATATCTCTTCTCACTCTCTGTTTTCTGTCAGTTGCTTATTCCATTCGGTGCTTGGATGAGTTCTTTATCTCTTCATTTGACACTTAGGGTTCCAGGATTGACGTTTGTCTCTGTTTTACTTAGTTTTTTGGGTCTGTGATCTGGAGGGATGGTGTGGTGCTTCTGTCTATAGCACCATGTTCTTGTAGTTCCCTTTTGATGTAAATACATTTTTAGTTTTTAGGGGGGCCTATCTGTTCAGTTTTAAGAATCTAGTAGCCACCTTGTTCCTTTCAAAGATCTTTATAAAGAGTACAATGAATATGACTTGAGTTGATCTTTACCCTGAGGTGATTTGTAACAGCAGGTTAGTGGATATCTGACACTACGTATTTTAATGTCATCTTTGATCTGGTGAGATACAGTTTTGCATTAACCTACAATTTCTGGAGACTATTTCTTCTAAAATCTGTGAAACTAGTCATTATTTTTCTGAGCTTGCTTCTTTATTGCAGTATCTTTTCAAATTCTATTAACAGCAAAAAAATTGCTAATAACTACTTATGATTTCAATATTTTACTCAAAATATTCTCTCCCAACGCTTCATTAAGTGAATATTCTGTCCTCCAAGTTACTCAGGTAGCAGTTTTGTGAAGTGCTTTGTAACTATGTGATACAGATCATCATATTTCAGCCTTCCGTAAGAGTTTCCTCACTACTTCTTAACCATTTCCCTTGCCAATGTCACATATTTAGATTATTGTTATTCTACACTCCCCATCAAGGAATTTTGTATCTATTGGCTTTTGATTTGTACCAAACAATTACATAATCAGAATGATATCGAGTAGCAAAACTTTTGTTTTTTTCTTTCTCACATTTATGCAAGTCTACTAAGTCTACTGGCATTTAATTTATTCTGAGAAAGTCTGGAGTGGGTTTTAAACTATTGTTAGGTTTAAGTCTTCTCTATGTTTTCTTTGTCTTCTCTAAAGAAGCTACTACATGAAATTTTTTTTTCTTATTATGGAAGTTAAGAGCCAATGTTGACTGATGTGACGGTTAAGATTGTGTGTCAACTTGGCTGGGTCATCATTCTCAGTGTTTTGGCAGCTGTATAATGTTTTGATCACTTCCCTGTTGAAATATGATATGTGATCACCCCCATGATGGAATCTGCTCAGTGGTATTGGCAGGGGTGAAGCCTATGGCATCTCACCGCCCCCTTAAACGTCATCTGTCCACCTTCCGCCACCTACTACCTTCCTGCTGGCCTTGAAAACATTAGCTTGTTCTGGATCCAGCTGCTGTCTCTTGTCTGACCTATGGTTCTTAGGACTTGAGCTATCAGCTTACCTGGTCATCTTGGGGTTTGTTGATCTTTATGGTCTGTGTGCAAGAGTCCTGCTCTCCAACCTGATGATCTTGGGTTCACCAACCCCTGCAACTACTTGAATCAGGAGAAATCTTTTGGTCTTGCCTGCCGACCTTGGGGATTTCTAGACCTTCACAGCCTGTGAGTGGAAGCCCTGCTGTCCAATCTGCTCATCTTGGGTTCACCAGCTTCTGAAGCTCCATGAATGAGGAAAGGCTTCTATCTTGATCCAGGGACTTGGGATGTTCCAACGCCTACAATCGTGTAAGCTTTTTCCCGGATATAAATCTCTCACTATTTATTTATATGCTTTACTGGTTTTGCTTCTCTAGAGAACCCAGCCTAAGACAACTGACAATCACAGTTGAAAAGTGCATTTCGAGACTTTACTTGCGTCTTATCCTCTACTATGTTTTAGGCAAAGCAAGTCATATTGCCTATCCCATCTCAAAAGGCCGAGAAAGTATTATTCTCTCATGGAAGTAACATGAAAGTGAATACTTCCTTAAAATTTTTCTATTCTACCATACGCATTATTGTTTAATCTACAACACATTACAAAAGGTTTATGTGAATAACATTTACAATCCCATGCTAAAATGGGACAGATTATATTTTATGTTGCCATTAAATAAAATAAGAATCCAAGTCATTTCTTCATAGAAATTTTAGGAAGGCTTCTTCTTTTTTTCTGTAACTACCATAGTTACCATACTAAATCAATACACATTTTCTTTGTCATTTAATGCATCATAAACAAACAAAAAAGCTTAATATAGATATTGGTGAAGTTGAGTTACTCTTCAATGCAACAATTTGAACTGATGCAGGGCAATACTTAATAGATAACTCATTTGATGCCTGGAATCTGCTAGTTCCAGCGTAGGTGCTGATGTAAGAATTATGTTTACTTAAAGGAGTGTAGTTTAAAGAACATCATTTTTATTACATATATATATTTTTTCCTTATAAGCTTCCCAGTGTGTGTGTGTGTGTGTGTGTTTAATGTATTAGTGAATGACTTAAATGAATCATTCACCTCTACAAAAATGTCTTAAGAGTTAACATTTTGGCTCCTGAAAACTTCTGCTTTCATGAACTTCATGGATGGTTCAAGACTCAATCTAAACAAAAGCATTGGCTGAAAGATTAAGCTAAGTTTTCAAAAGCAAGCTTTGTTTAAAAACACTGCTATGACAGCTCTCCTAGAAATTTTACATCCCAAAGCTGTTAACTACATGGAAATAGGCATGAGCAAGGTGGTGTGCCTAGTGTGGTTAAAAATCATAATCTTTAGACAGTAATTACACCACTACATCCTCTGCCTACACACTAACCTCTGAGCCTTTGACTTGTCTGGATACTTTCTAAGTTGCAATAAGAGATGATAATGAAACCAAATAAATGTGCTCTTATAATCAGGAACTACTTCTGTTAATATTGTAAAAGATTTTAATTTTTTGACTTCTGCAGGAAATACATTTTCAAGTTTTGCATGTAGTTTAGGAAGCATAACACTGTTAAAAATAAACTTTATGGACTTTAGTATCAGACAGACTTGGAATTAAATACCAGCTCTGGCACTGTTACTACAAACATAAAGTAATTGACCTAACCTCTATGAACCTCTCTCTCTTCAGTGGAAATTTGTGGTAATATAAATTCTCTTGTAGTGCATTTGGAGAATTTTATTGGACTCTGTTGTGGAAAAGTCACGATGTGGTACTTGGTACAAAGTCATTGTTAAAATAAAATTGAACCCCCCAAATTTACCTTTGATTTGATAATAAAAGCTGAAGGTTATAGAAAGGTTAGAATATTTCATGGCTCAAAAAGGAGTTGCAAGACAAATCTCCCCCTTTATTTGGCTTGATGTTGTTAGTTGCCATCAAATTGATTCTGACACATGGCAACCCCATGTATGCAGAGTAGATCGTCCCCATAGAGTTTTCAAGGTCATGACCTTTTGGAAGCATATTGTCAGGCCTTACTTCTGGGCATCTTTGGGTGGATTTGAATAACCAACCCTTTGATTAGTAATCTGGCACTTAATCATCTGCACCACCCAGGCACTTGCTTATTCTGCTTAGAAATTCACAAACTTTCTTGTATCCCAAAACAGACTGCTTATTCTGCCCTTGTAATACAACCTAGTATGAACCATTATGAACCGAAGAGCTTCATTTTTACCCATATTAGCACTCAGAAAGAAAAAAAAAGTCAACTTTAGTATAAAGCAATAGGCTTTCTAAGAAAAGTTCAAATCATTTCTGGAATAATTCTCTAAGAAATTTCTTATTGCTCTTTACTCCCAAACTTATTGGTATTTCATTATCATAAACTTATGATAGCTATTCTTTTTATTTCAATATGTAAAATATTCAGAAGATATTACTTTTTTCAAGTGACATTTACAGAGCTTTCTTTAATTTAGTGATCAAGCTGTTTAAGAGCTAATTGTTTTAATGTTTCCCTAGGAATCAGATAGAGTATTTGTACTTCACATTGAATTTGTTCTTTGCTTGGCTATTTCCATTAGGGTTCACATCTACAACTACAACAATATATTATTATTTTTTAATACATCACAAAGAAATGTGTCATTAGTATTTTAATTGTTGTCTTTACATAATGCTTCAACACTTGACCACAAAATTTAATTGCAGCAATGGGTTAGAGATATAATTCAACATGTTATATTTACTTTGAACCTCTATCTTATTCACATGTAGAAATAAAAACTCATATGATGTACTCTTTTGGAAAAATGTTAGTGATGGAAACATATTTAAATTGCTTAAACAATTAACATTTATATACTAACCTGAATTCTTATCATTATACCAAAGGGAAAAATAAATGACTCAAATACAATGTATTTTGTATGTCAATTCATGCATTTCATAGTGTACAAAATGGCCTAGTATGGTGTGAGAAAAATATACTGAACTACTATTTAAGAAACCAGAATAATTCAAACCTTTCCATCCCAAATCATTCAACTTCTCTGAACCCATATTTTTCTTCATGAATGTAACATTTCTGAACAACACTTAAATTCCTTTCATACCCAAAATGAGTAATTTGAACACAAAATAAAAGTTAGAAAATTTCTAAGTAAGGCTACTTGTGAATTAAAGAAAAGGGAATTATTAGGGAAAAAAATGGTGGAGATAATCCCCTAAGTGATAATTTTGTAGAAAGTGACAATCATTCCTGCCCTTGAACTTATATATGCCATTTTTGTTCTAAAGAGTAAATATAAGCATTGATACTCATAATCCAGTTACATGGCTTTGAGGTATATAATAGAACATGACATTCATGATGAGACCAATCAGAAACGAAAATATAACATTTATGATAACTTTGTTATTTATTAAATTGCTTTAATACAGATATGTAATTCACATTTTACTATGTTTTTGTATCAGTCATGATTTGATCAAGAAAGCAGAGGACACTATAGGTATCTCAAAAAGCCAGAAGTAATTTACCAGAGCCATTTAGAAACAGAGCTCTTACAAAACCATTGGAAATTCTGAGACAGCAAAAGCCAATGAAACCTGACCGTGGCTTTCCAGAGATCAGAAATTTTCAATAACTGTAGGTAATAGCCATCAATATTCTCAGCTCTTTGCACCGCTAATGAAAATTATTTGATAGGAAGATGTCCAGAACACATTGGAAAAATCTAATGTTTGCTAGGTTTCATACCAATGTGCTTTTCTGCCACATACACATGAGGAAGACTGGCGTCTGCTTCTTATGTCTCCTCCAAGGTTTTCATGAGTATCTCTCATTTGCGGAATATAATCTTGAATCCTGCCGACAAGTATTCTGGAAAAAATACAGTTTATGAGTTTCTAGCTCATAATTTCTATTTCTAAAGAGAATTTATGGAAAGAAATACTGAGTTGCTAGTAGGTAATTTGGCATAGACTCAAAATAGCATTCAAGGTTTATTGTCTTTGAAAAACAATTACGTAGAACCATAAAGTAACTCCTCCTAAACAATACAGTATGCATTCAGGGACATTAATGTACCACACCTAATTATGGTAATTTTGCAAAGAGGTTGAACCATAACTGAAACATAAAAATGAGAGTCTGCATACAAAAACAAAAAACCAAAGCCCTTGCCATCGACTTGATTCTGACTCACAGCATCCCTAAAAACAGAGTAGATGTGCCCCATAGGGTTTCCAAGGAGTAGCTGGTCGATTTGAACTGCTAACCCTTTGGTTAATAGCCAAGCTCTTAACCACTGCACCGCCAGGGCTCTACAGGCTGCATATCCAATATTAATCAAAGAACAAGTGTTTGAGTTTTTGAGGAAAATCTGAGGTTTATCTCTCTAGAAATTTTCTTAGCTATTTTGGCACTGATTTATACTCAGTCTCTCTTTTTATATGGATAAAGGTAGTAGAACTATAGCTACAAAGATATTTTTGTTTATTTATTCATTTTTTATACAACTACTCCTCATTTATTGACTAGCTCATTATCTGATATTCCTCATTTAAGACAATAGTAAAACAATCTACTATATGACCATTTTGCACATTAACGATGTAAGTCTGTCAGTAACAAATGCCTAAGAGCAAGGGGAGGGTAATGTTGGCTGCAGTAGTGTCACTAGGTTTGCAGTAACTCATAGTGACACTCCCTGCCCCATCATAGACCTCCACCCACACCAGCCCCAGCCTGAGTGTGGGAAGTGCCCGTGAGACTCAACTCCCAGAGACAGGAGCAGGTGCCCAGCTCCAGGTGGCTCACAGTGGCTGGTGGAAGTGTTGTAGGGCAAGGATTCCCAGCTTGGGACCAAGTCCTGCCTAGGTTCTCACCTTCTACTGACTAAGAATGACCAAAAGAGGCACTGAGTTTCCACAAGTACAAAGATTTATTAGTGACAGAAAGAAAGCAGAGGCTCGTGAGGGGGGTACAGAGAGGGGCTTTTGCCTACACTATCCTCCAGTCTCCCCCTGAACAGAGGTTTTCCTGGAGTTTATAAAGGGTTTTAGACAGGAAGGATCTCATGTTTTACTCTTTGTTTTTTGGGGGGAAAGGTGGGGCTTTCTGAAAAATATAGGGGTTAAGAAACTAGGTGCGTGCACATCTGGAATCCAAGGTGGAGTCAGTTTGGACAATGTCATGTCACCACTGCGCAGCTTTGGTGGCCACTTGACAAGACTGTAAGGTCGCACCCATTCTCACTGCACATGCTCTGGGGGTTGGCTACTTCTGTTCATCTTAGGAGAACAGCTTGTAGGGAAGATATGTAGAACTTCATGCATCACAGTCTAGAATGTGAGTTATCTTGTAACACCACCGTCTATGGTAGAGTCCTGGAAAACAACTTACAAGGGAGATATGCAAGATGACACACCTATACTGGGGTCCTGAAAAACAACTTGAGAGACATATGTAAGACTTTGTGTGTCATGGGCTGCCTGTGTGGGTCGTCTTGTAACATTACCCAAGGGATAGAGTCCCAGATCAATGGGCCTGTTATTCCAGTATTGAGGCTGTCTAGCCTTCTGTCCTTGTCTCAGAAGTTCAGGGAATGAGGTGGCTGCACAGGAACAGCCCCTGACACTTTGCTTGGTGCTCCTGTGCAGGCCCACCCTGGGCCTGCACGCACCCGCTGGACTCACTCTGCAGAGCTCTGCTCTGCCACCAGTGCCCATGCTCCAAATAGCTCCCGGCCTGGTGACCTGGTATGCTGAAGAGTGGAAGGAGGAGACCTAGGATGTAGAAGGAAGGAGAGAGATGCTGCAAGGAAGGAGTTGAGGGTGAGGGGAGAGAAGGTAGGGAATGGGAGTGAAAAGGAGGAGGGAGTTGGAGTGGATCTGTCTTGGCAAGCACCGTGCCTACCAGCCTAAGGAGCATGGAAGAGCATGAAGGGGCATCCTGCATCTACATGTCCACATCATCCTTTATTTTCACCTAACTGATTTTATTTTCACAAAATGACCTGGTCTTTGGAACCTAACAATGTCAATAAGTGAGGAGTGAGTCTATTTTAATAGACATAGGTTTAGATAATATGCATCAATTATATTAATCAACCATTACCTATGCTTAAGGCCTAATTTATCTTTGTTTTTTATTATATGATATTGTTAGGTGCCATCAAGTTGATTCTGACTCATAGCAACCCTAGGTACAACAGAATGAAACACTGCCCAGGCCTGCACCATCTTTACAATCATTGCTGTGTTAGAGTCGATTGTTGCAACAACTGTGTCAATCCATCTCATTGAGCGACTTCCTTTTTTTCGCTGACCCTGTACCTTACCAAGCATGATGCCTTCTCCAGGGACTGGTCCCATCTGAAAACATGTTCAAAGAACTTGAGATGAAGCCCTGCCGTGCTCATTTCCAAAGAGCACTCTGGCTGTACTTCTTCTAACCTGCATCAAATCATATATGGAAATAAACAGTATATAAAATTTTACACGTGTGTATATAGAACATATATGCACATATGTCTTATAACAATATTGGCATACTTCTCCATTCTACGTACTTTACTGTCCAAATACAGATAAGATCTGGTTTGTCGTATTGTTGTTGTTAGGTGTCATCGAGTCGGCTGTGACTCATGGTGACTCTATGCACAACGGAATGAAACACTGCCAAGTCCTGTGCCATCCTTACAATTGTTGTTATGCTTGAGCTCATTGTTGCAGCCACTCTGTCAATCCACCTCTTTGAGGGTCTTCCTCTTTTCTGCTGACCCTGTACTCTGCCAAGCATGATGTCCTTCTCCAGGGAATGATCCTTCTGACAACATGTCCAAAGTATGTAAGACACTGTCTCACCATCCTTGCTTCTAAGAAGCATTCTGGTTGCACTTCCTCCAAGACAGATTTGTTCATTCTTTTGGCAGTCCATGGTATATTCGATATTCTTCGCCATCACTAAAATTCAAAGGTGTCAATTCTTCTTTGGTCTTCCTTATTCATTGTCCAGCTTTCACAAACATATGATGAGATTGAAAATACAATGGTTTAGGTCAGGCGCACCTTAGTCTTCAAGGTGACATCTTTTCTTTTCAACACTTTAAAGATGTCCTTTGCATCGGATTTACCCAATGCAATGTGACTTTTGATTTCTTGACTGCTGCTTCCATGGATGTTGATTGTGGATCCAAATAAAATGAAATCCTTGACAACTTCAATCTTTTCTCCATTTATCATGGTGTTGCTCATTGGTCCAGTTGTGAGGATTTTTGTTTTTTTTTTTTTATGTTGAGGTGTAATCCATACTGAAGACTGTTGTCTTTGATCTTCATTAGTAAGTGCTTCAAGCCCTCTTCACTTTCAGCAAGCAAGGTTGTGTCATCTGCCTAATGCACATTTTTAATGAGTCTTCCTTCAATCCTGATGCCCCGTTCTTCTTCATATAGTCCAGCTTCTTGGATTATTTGCTCTGCATACAGTTTGAATAGGTATGGTAAAAGGATACAACCTCTGTACCTGGTTTAGCATATCCTTATATCCAGATTTAAGAATGAATTGTGCCCATGCAACTCAAAGACAGACAGTTTCTCTGAGATTAAAGTAAAAATGCTAACATTTGCACTGATATTTGATGTTTATATAAAAGTTAAATTACCGAGAGAACATAGATTGCAAATTATCACTTTTCTGATAAGTTCACTACTTGACTAAAATGTGTAAGTTTCGTATCTGATTGTTAACCTAGAAATGTGTAACAAAATAATGACCTCCCTTGGCAGTTCTAAATTTATTCAAAATAGTAAATTCATTAATCTGAGCACAAATTGGTTTTCTGAGACATTCACTGTAGTAATTATATCTTAGACATCCTCTTCTCTGTACTTGATAAGATCCTCAGTTATATAGTTCAGCTATTAAAGGAAAATTATATATATATATGTATATATATACTTAATATATATGCTTGGGTCTAACTGATGGAAGGACTCACCTAGCAGTGGCATCCATTTCAATTAATCAAGTGCCCTGGGTTTCTGGTAAGCAGGCTGAGTTAATTTGAATGCTGGATAATAAATGGCTCTACTTCAAAAGAGTTGACACTTCAGGTAAAATATTTCAAGTGATCAAGTCATTTAAGTCCTGGGAGAGAAGTCGCTCTGGTTCAATGAGCTCAAATAATTAAAAAATCTTGGTAAATGTGTAAGTTATATTAATAAGATTGAGGCATCTCTACTCTGTGTGGAGAATTCTGGTATTTATAGACTTTAAAAGCTCTGAATAGGGGTAAAGAAGCCCAAGGTGGGGTAGCAAAAATACCAAAGAACGCCAATGAATGAAAAAATACTTTTCTGGGTCACAGGCTGCCCTTTTACATTTTAGATGACCAATGTTTTAACCAAATTTTTTTTATGAGTTGGATTACTTTAAATTTAAAAAAGATCAAAAACAGCAACAGTAACAACAAAGATGAACAACAAAGATGAAGCCTAAGACAGACTAAATTCTTGCAAATACTTCTTTAGTTAAAATTCATTTGCTATGAATAATATCAAGAATAACTCTTTTTGATTGGACCATTTTACTTTGGTGAAATGCTTCACTTCGTTGAAAACACAAGCCTCAACGTGTTCAACAATTTGACTTATTATTGAAATAATAAAATATAGCTGAGAGATTTCATTTCACCTTATATTTTAAACAGAAGAAATTAAAACTGATAAATAACAGAGACATAGTAAATGAAAGCTTAAGTTTGAGATGCAAGGTGAGGAAAAAATGATATGAGAATTGTTCTGGGGGTTTTATAGCTTCTATTTTCAATGTAAGAGTGTAAGAAACAGGAGAGAAAAAAAATTAAGCAAACTTCAAAAAGTTGGGCACTACTATCATCTTAAGTGTGAAAACTCCTACTTTTTAAGAAATGTGGCATCTAGAAATTATATTCAGCCCCAGCAGCAGACACCTGTAGATCTCTGACTTAAAGAATTAGGGGTTTATTTTCCCTTATGCAAATTAAGTACAAAGGTAGACTTCCTGAATGTGGTATGCCAACAATGTCCCAAACAATTCATCACCAATCATTAGCTGTGGCTCTAACCCTAAGTGGTATTTTATTCTTGAGAATGATATTGCCCCTATTGCTCCAGGCATCATATTTGTAATTATATCTTTAAAAGGAAGGAAAGGGAAAGACCTGAAAGAACGTCTACCATCTAGGTCAGGCTACTTTTAAGAGTATTCCTAGAAGACTCACGCAACTTCTATTTCATGTGCTTGGTCACTTCATCTGCAACATAAATGCTTGGTACCATTCTACTCACTTCCAGGTTTCCCAGATGTGGAGTGCCAGATTAACTGCTATTTGTAGAAAATATTGGAGGGTATTTGGGCAGCTCTCCAATACTAAAGGAAGTATTGGAGAGCTATTCATATTTGACTTTTTTTTTTTCTCCTCAGTTTAGAAGTTTGAATTTGCAGCCATAGCATGATCCCAGACACTGAAATGGAACACACACACAGATACTGTATGGACAATCTGTATGTATACATTCACATGCACACATATACCACGTTAAAGGTAAATTCTTCATGGTGGAAGGAAAATATCAAGAGCCCTTAAGTTAGGTAGGAATTGAGATTTGAGGAGTTGGGTGAAAGAATTCCGATCATCGGCAGGATGTGACAAATGTGTGTAGATTTGAATAAACACATATATGAGCCTACATATTCTGAAAATATGCAAACACACACACATACTCATCCATCCTATCAGCTCGTGGATTTACTTTAATAAATTTGCTTTAGTCCAAGAAGTTCATTTTTACTAAACACATATTCCATATGAAGTAAAAAAAAAAATTAGTAATGTTTCTTTCTGTTGTACGTAAAGTTGCTATGAGTCAGAGCCAAACCAAAGGCACGTAACAACAACAATGCAGAGTCCTTTATGTATCAGATTTCTTAAGTGTGTTACAACCCTAGTGACTGCACATCCTCCAGCAGTGACACTACGTGGCAGAATCTCTAAGTGTTGCCACCATAGCCAGGTTGGGAGTGTGCATACTTTGTGCCTAAGTGTGCACAGACTGCACCAAACCAAGATGAAACCGTGAAACAGAAAGAGAACAGGTCAGAAAAAAAAAAAAAAAAAAAAAGACAATCCATACTTCCTCTCTCCCAGGTGGGAAAAAAAAAAAAAAAATACTAAGACGAAGGGAGTAGACTCAAATTAGAAGTTATTCTACCAAGTGAAAGGTTGCTTTGAAGAAATGCTAGCCTCTACACCTGGAGCGACTAGGGAAATTGCCTTTAGAAAGACTAAAGATTCATTCAAGTTGAGAAGCCTTCCTGACTTTTAGGAGCTGATTGGGCTTCTGTTTTTTAACAAACTTCCTTCAAATTTAATAAAATTAACCTAAATTCCAGATAGTCATATAGCTAGGAACCACTTATGAAGAAATGTAGTAATTCAAAATAAGTTTCTGGCAACAGTAGATCCAAATCAGACATCAAAATCCTTATTTGTACAGCATCATGTTAACAAAATACACATCCCATCACTGGGGATAGTATTTTACCTCTCTGAAAAGGATCTTGTATTTATTCCGTGGAGTAGTCTTTTAGCTACCAAAGACTACAAAAGTGAGTGTTGACATGATGGAATTCATGCCACACTATGGCTATTTGGTCTCGGCTCTCTAATGTCTCACCCAATGGAGAGATTAAAAAGTTAAAAACTCAATGCCAATTTATTGGACTGAATAAAAGGAATTATTGAATGAGATCTGAAAAAATATATATATTTTAAACCAAAGGAGTGGACTTCATCTCTTTCTTTCAGGTTGGGTATATTTTCTTGTTAAAGCAAAATTACCTTTCATGATGCCTCTCTGCCTCTCTCTTAAGAAGATTGTAAGCGAAGGCAGGATCTCTTTTATAATCACATACTATGTATCAAACACTGGATTTTCTCATAAAGGACCTTCAAATTATTTCTCTTCATCTTACTCACATGCTTGGTTTTTTTGTTTTGCTTCCTCAGCAAAAGAGGGATCTCAATCAACTATAAAAAAAAGCCCCCATTTTTTTAATTTGCCTCAAGTTTTGTAGAAATTACTCAAGGCTACACTCCCATGTGCCATGTATATTGAGTAGTATTTAGCAAAACCTTTTAAAAATGTTATGGCAACGAGACCAGGCCTTTGTTTAATTTTTTGAATGTATGGATATTATTTTTCATGTTTATTTAATGTACTCAAGTAAGTGGAAATAAATATTGTATAAGTATCATTCCTGTAAGTATTACAGAACATTTATGTAAGTATTAATTATTTGTTTGGATGTAACCTACAGTGAGCATTTGCCATTCTCAACTACACAAGATCTTTTAAACAAGCTCTCTACAAATCATATGTACCAGCATGAGATTTTATTTTGGAAAGAGGGATTGTGAAACGAGGACTAGGGCAAATCTTCATGAGTGGTAGTAGAAAAATAATGGTTCTTGATTAGAGGAGGTAGCAGAAGCACCTTGAGCATGGCTGAAGTGGAGCAATTCTGGTATAAGTAGCTCAAGCATTAATTTCTCAATAGATTTCCAGATATTGCTACTGGAAATTAGGCCAGGAACTGTCTTTTCATTCTTCCAAATTTTCTCTGGGTTTTAATTATTTGTTTGTCCTTAGGAAAAAAAAAAAAAAAACTTCCTATTTAAAATGCTAGAAGGAATTTCAGTATCTGAAACAACAATAAAGATAAATAAACACATTAGTACTAGTACTGGTTTTGGATAGAAACCTTCAAGAAGATTAGAAATCTGGCTCATTCTGGGAGCAGTTACAGCCAATTTAGTATCATAAAAAAAAAATAGGAAGTTATTATTATAGTCCTTGGCACATGAGGCTTAAACATATTTCTTAAATTTTTATCTCTGATTATTCATCTGTATTGAAGTGTCTATTGAAGGCTGGAATTTAATAGAATGAATATCTGATGTAAATTATGATTAAGGTTATGAAGTTTGATTACTTATAAGTGGTATAGGAAGCTTAAAGAAAAAAAAATCACAAGTCTAGGGTTTTAGGTTCTTGTATCAAAGAAAGATGCGTCTCTAGGACTTCCTTTGAAAAATCACATTTATTTTGTAGGCTAAAACATATCTAGGAGAAAAAAAGACTCTGATTCTATGGATTACTGAATTATAATATAGTCATGATAGAGCATATGAATGTTAGATAGGTGCACTTATCCAGAGAATTTGAATGGAACATACTACCTGCACCACCTGGGAGTAGTGACAATTGTTTGTTCAACTAGTAGATGCAGCTGGCACCCAATGTTGGTTTATTCTAAAATAAATTGAGATGCCATAAATTATACTGAATGATATAAAGAAATAACCCAAATACCAGGTGATGTATAGATTGAAAAAAAATTATATGTGAACTTCACCCTTTCTTAATTATGTCTCTGAAGACGTTCCAGAGGGCATTCTTTTAATTGGGTCAATAAAATATGCATTGGTGAGGAAAACAGGAACATTCCACAAAAACTCTGCACTGACTGTCCTCAGTTAGCTAGAGAAATAGGTGGGAGATTCTGCCATCGTACAAGCCCTGGTATATGGAGACCTGTGTTAGCAAAGGCCAGATAGAAGCACTTAACAGTCAGATGAAAGATGTTATGCTTGTCAGATTGGGCAGCAGGTCAGAAGTAGTAAGCAGAGTTGTAGTCTCTTGGGTGGTTGTTGGTTGTTTATTTCACCCAATGACCAGACTACAAAGGTCTGAGAAGATCTATAAAATTAGGAGGAAAAATATCAAAGAAATGTTAGATATCTTCCTTGTGGGATCAGTCATATTGACACCATCTCTTCCTGGCTTGCCCAATGTGCTCATGAAAAATGTGACCTTAATGTCAAATACATAGTTCATGCAAGGGCTCAGTAATATAAGTTTTCTTTCTCCAAAATAGGTACAACACTGTGTTTCAGAGGACAAAACTTTTTAGCACTTGTAATCTATCCTGATCACCCAGGAGAGAACCTGACATCATTCAACATTGATGTGACTGTAATTTGTTCTCATTGGGATAGATGCTTATTCTGAAAATATATGCTCTTTTTTGATCACCATGACTCAAGGGCAAACTGAGGACAAAAAAGCTTGGGGTGGAAAGGGGAGGACAGAAGTTTTGAAAATCAACTATTTTCTTAAAATCAAATGCAGAGACAAAAATGATAAAAGCTGCATACATTTTCTTCTCTTGTTTTTCAGGAACCTATTTTGTTTGAATTGTAACCATTTCTATATAATTAAATATAGAATATTTTAGTTTTTGTGAGTTCTGCATTTATTTCATAGGTAACAGTGGCAAGACCTTGTCCTAACGGGAAGGAAATAAATGTCTTCAGATATACTGACATTTCAACTGGGAAAAATTGAGGAGTACCTTCTTAAATTTTTCAGCTTAGCTACCTCTCTTAGATCTTAACCTGGCCCCAAGCCCAGTTCATATTCATTTAAGTAAAAGTGGTATTTTTGTTGTTCGGAAGCATTTAAAAATAGAATGTATGTTGTCTTTTGCTAACTAAGGGGTCAAATTAAGTGGATTGCTCTCATTTGTGGCTGTCTAAAGTCTTTCAACACCATCATTTCCATATTTTAATGGTCTCTTGCATTGTTTTTTCTTGCATTGTAACTTCAAAAATGATAATGTACAGTAAAAAACAAACAAAAAAACACTGTTATCAACTTTCCATGTTACCAATGTATAGGCATATGAGACGTAAGGTTTAGGGACAGTCCATCACATTAGATTCTGATTCAGAAGAGAGATATGTAAGAAAAAATGAGATCTAGGACATTTTTAGACATGGGTGAAAGCACAGAGAGTACATATCTGGAGGCTGCAGTGGTCGTAACCACTTTCTTATTGCTGCATAGACAGCATGGATTAGGGTTTTTAGAATGCAGTAACAGCTCCCTTACAAAGTGATTTTGAGATTTGTTCCTTACATTGAACCTAGATTGGTTCCGCTAAGCATCCAGATACTGTAAAGTTTCTAGTATTGCTCGATGATATCCTTTCTGCTTAAACTACTGGATGTGGGTTTATAGTCTGTAAATAAGTATATTGGTGGAGGTGGGGCCAAGACAGCAATCTAGTCAGATGCTTCTGCTGATCTCTCTTACAACAAAGACCCCCCCCCCAAAAAAAGTGAATCAATTACATATATGACAAGCTAGGAAACCTGAGCATTAAAGGCAAAATTAAGAAATCAGACTGAGTGATGGGGGAGGAAGAGACAGTGCAGAAGCAGTGACAAGTTGCCGAGCCCGCACAACGCCTCAACTCTGATTCCTTGGTGCAGTCTATGGCAGGACTGCAGTGGGGCTGATGATGGTTTCCTGGGACATGGTAGCTTCAGCAAAAGAAGACAAGCAGAGTGGTGCACCCCTGACCATGTGGAGTGTCTGCAGTGGGGCTGGCCTCAGCGTTTAGGAAGTGGCTGCCTCACAAAAGAAGGCAAGCACAGGATGCAGCCCTAACGCCCTGGGGCCATCACAGGAGGGAACTAGCCATTGCACACAGGCTACTCATGACTCTGGAATCTGAGATAAAACAGTGTTCTCGGTACAAGATAAGTGATTTTGTCTAATTTACAGCATGGATCTAAAAGCTCCTTCTTTTGAAAGAACTCTCTCCTATCTATCTGATCCCTCCTCCTTTCGCCCCAGCTGGCTTCATTAACAGTTGATTTCTCTGGGCCTGAGATAGGACTTGCTGTGCTCCCTGAGCCATTCTCCTGGCCTGGGAGAAGGAACAAATTAAAAAATGGGGAAAAAATGCTCTGCAACTCCCCCGCCCCAATGTGGAAGCTCAGAGCAGAAGAGGCTCAATTCCAGGCACAAGTGATCCACAGACTTTGTCTTTCACCCCTGCATGGATCCAGGTGGCTATTATATTGCAAGGGAGAATCTATTTGAGGTCTGAGTGTAACTTTCATCTGTGTGGTAGAAAGGCAGGTTTTGGAGGTCTGATACTGCTCTGCCTATTAAACAGGGCCTTCACCTACCCACAGCAGGGGCCTGAGGACTGGAGGCTCCATCCATGCCACCTAGCTACCTGTGAAAGTGGTCGAAGGATAGTGGAGCCTGCCAATACTTATAGGTATAAGCATTGGATGCCTAAGGTACAGCTGCAGAGCCCACCCACCAGAGCTCTCTAGAGAACAGAGACACTCCTTCCTCACTAACACTTGGGGAAAGTCTGTCAGGCCCCAGCCTTCCTCAGACTGTGACCACCTGCTGGTACCAGAAACCAGCCTATACACCCATAACCACTGCTCCTGTAAGATAGTAAGTGAGAGCTTACACCACACACTAGGTGACTGACTATCAGGACACCTGAGCTGACTCCATACAAGAATAGTGAATGGACTCCTAGGCTCATATACCTGGTAACAGCTCCAGCCATCTGGTAACAGGACATTAGTGCTTCAAAGGTTCAAATAATCAGGTTAGCTCACTCTAGGAGCCTATTTGGGTATATCAAAACAAAACAAAGCAAGAAACTAGGACAAAGTGATCAAACAGAAAATAAATTAATACAATAACTTATACATGGCTTGGAGACAACAGTCAATATCAAATCACATAAACAAGCAGCCTGTGATTGCTTCAGTAAACTACCAAAACAGAATCAAGGCCTCTCCCAGGTGAAGATGTATTCCTGGAATTAACAGTTGTAGAATACAAAAGATTAATATACACAACCCTTCAAGACATCAGGAACATCAGGAATGAGATCAGGCAAAACGTAGTAAAAGCTAAGGAATACATAGATGAAGTAGTTGAAGAAATTATAAAGATTATTCAACAACATAATGAAAAATTTAAAAAACTGCAAGAATCCATGGAGAAACAGCAATCAGAAATTCAGAAGATTAACAATAAAATTACAGAGGTAGACAACTCAATAGAAAGTCAGAGGAGCAGAATTGAGGAACTGGAAGGCAGAATTAGTGAGAACGGAGATAAATACTTGGCACCAATATGTCTGAAGAAAAATCAGATAAAATAATTAAAAAAAAATGAAGAAACCCTAAGAATCATGTGGGACTCTATTAAGAATAAGTTGTGAGTGATTGGAAAACAAGAACAGGGAGGCATACCAGAAAATACAGAGAAAATTGTTGAAGATTTGTTGGCAGAAAACTTTCCTGACATCATGGAAGATAAAAGGATATCTATCCAAGATGCTCATTGAACCCCACACAAGGTAGATCCCAAAAGAAAGTCACCACGACATATTATCATCAAACTTGCTAAAACCAAATATAAAAAGAAAAATTTAAGAGCAGCCAGGGATAAGCAAAAAGTCACCTACAAAGTAGAATCAATAAGAATAAACTCGGACTACTCAGCAGAAACCATGCAGGCAAGGAGGCAATGGGATGACATATATAAAGCATTGAAGGAGAAAAATTGCAAGCCACAAATCATATACCCTGTAAAGCTGTCTCTCAAATATAAAGGTGAAATTAGGACATTTCCAGATAAACAAAAGCTTAGGAAATTTGCAAAAACCAAACCAAAACTACAAGAAATACTCTGGTTAGAAAATCAATAATGTCAGATACCAGCACAATACTAGAACACAGAACAGAGCAACCAGATATCAACTTAGATAATGAAATCACAAAAATAAATCAAGATAAAGAGAAGCTCAAAGCAGGGAATCAGTGATATCATTATGTAAAAGATGACATTAAATCAATAATGAGGGACTAAATAAAGTAGGCATAGATCTTCCATATGGAGAGAAAATCAATGTGTATAGGGGACACAAGTTAGGTTTAAACTTAGAAAAATAGGGGTAAATATTAAGGTAACCACAAAGAAGGCTAACAATCCTACACTTCAAAATAAAAAAAAAAAAGAGATAAACATAAAAACTCAGCAAAAACAAATTCAACTACAATGAAAAAGAGGAAAACAAAATTTACAAAGAAAAACATCTTAGCACAAAAAGGGAAGTGGAAAAATGAAGCTGTCAACAACACACAAAAAAAGTAATCAAAATGACAGCACTAAAGTCATACCTATGTATAATCAAGCTGAAAGTAAATGGACTAATGCACCAGAAAAGAGACAAAGAGCAGCAGAATGGAAAAAAATATATCAAGCAAACGAAAATCAAAAAAGAGTAGGATTGACTAAAATAATTTCTGACAAAATAGACTTCAAACTTAAATCTACCACAAAGGATAAGAAAGAACACTATATGATGATTAAAGGGACAATATACAAGGAGGATATCACCATACTAAATATTTACACACCCAACAACAGGGCTTCAAGATACATAGAACAAACTGCAATAGCACTGAAAAGTGAAATAGATGGCTCCGCAATAATAGTAGGAGACTTCAACACACCAGTTTCAGTGAAAGACAGAGCATCCAGAAAGAAGCTCAATAAAGACATAGAAGAGCTAAAGGCTGCAGTTAACCAACTTGACCTAATAGGTATTTACAGAACACTCCACTCAACAACATCCAAGTATACTTTCTTTTCCAATGCACAAGGAACATTCATTAAAATAGACCACATATTAGGCCATAAAGTAAGCCTTAACAGAATCCAAAACATCACAATATTACAAAGCATCTTCTATGACCATAAAGCCATAAAACTAGAAGTCAATAACACAAATATCAGAGAAAAGAAATCAAATACATGGAAACTGAACAACATTTTGCTCAAAAACGATTGGGTTATAGAAGAAATTAAGGACAGAATAAAGAAATTCATAGAATCCAACAAGAATGAAAACACTTCCTATTAGAACCTTTGGGACACAGAGAAAGCAGTGCTCAGAAGTCAATTTATATCAATAAATGCGCACATACAAAAAGAAGAAAGGGCCAAAATCAAAGAATTATCCCTACAACTTGAATAAATAGAGAGAAACAAAAGAAACCTTCAGGCCCCAGAAGAAAGCAAATTGTAAAAATTAGAGCAGAATTAAATGAAATAAACAGTTGGAAGAGTTAACAAGATCAAAAGCTGGTTCTTTGGAAAGATTAACAAAATGATAAACCATTGGCCAGACTGACAAAAGAAAAACAGGAGAGGAAGCAAATAACCCAAAGAAGAAATGAGATGGGTGGCATAACAACTGACTCAACTGAAATTAAAAGAATCATAACAGACTACTGTGAAAAGTTGTACTCTAGCAAATTTGAAAACTTAGAAAAAATGGACAAATTTCTGGAAACACACTACCAACCTAAACTAACACAAACACAGAACAACTAAATAAACCTATAACAAAAGAAGAGATTGAAAAAATAATTTAAAAACTCCCAATGAAGTAAAGCCCTGGCCTGATGGCTTCACTGGAACATTCTACAAAATGTTCAGAAAAGAGTTAACAACATTACTACTAAAGGTATTTCAGAGCATAGAAAAGGATGGAATACTACCAAACTCATTCTATGAAGCCAACATTACCCTGATACCAAAACCAGGTAAAGATACCACAAAAAAAGAAAATTACAGACCAATATGCCTCATGAACTTAAATGCAAAAATCCTCAACAAAATTCTAGCTAAAGGAATTCAACAACAGATCAAAATAAATGAATAAATAATTCACCATGACCAAGTGGGATTCATACCAGGTATGCAGGGATGGTTCAACATTAGACAAGCAATCAGTGTAATCCATCACACAAATAAAGCCAAAGACAAGAGCCACATGGTCTTATCAATTGATTCAAATAAGGTATTTGACAAAGTCCAACACCCATTCATGATTAAAAAAAAAAAAAAAAAAAAAAAAAAAACTCAGCAAAATAGGAATAGAAGGAAAATTCCTAAATGCTATAAGGGACATTTAAACAAAGCTAACAGCCAACATCATCCTAAACAGGGAGAGACTGAAACCATTCTCATTGAGAACAGGAACCAGACAAGGATGCCCTTTATCACCACTCTTATTCAACACTGTGCTGGAGGTCCTAGCCAGAGCAATTAGACTAGATAAAGAAATAAAGGGCATCCAAATTGGCAAAGGAGAAGTATGTTTATTTGCAGATGACATGATCTTATACACAGAAAAACATAAAGAATCCTCAAGAAAACTACTGAAACTAATAGAAGAGTTCAGCAGAGTATCAGGATACAAGATAAGCATATAAAAGTCAGTTGGAGTTCTCTACATCAACAAAGAGAGTGACGAAGAGGAAATCACCAAATCGATACCATTTACAATACCCCCTAAGAATATAAAGTTTTTAGGAATAAATCTAACCAGAGATGTAAAAGATCTGTACAAAGAAAACTACAAGACACTACTGCAAGAAAACAAAAGAGATCTAAAAAAGTGGAAAAACATTCCTTGCTCATGGATAGGAAGACTCAACGTTGTGAAAACGTCTATTCTGCCCAAAACGATCTATAGACACAATGCAATCCTGATCCAAATACCAGTTGCGTTTTTAAATGGGATGGAGAAAAAAAAAAATCAGCAACTTCATATGGAAGGGAAAGAGGCTCCAGACAAGTAAAGCATTACTGAAAAAGAAGAACAAAGTTGGAGGCCTCGTGTTACCTGATTTTAGAATGTATTTAGCTGCCTCAGTAGTCAAAGCAGCTTGGTACTGGTACAACAATGGATACATAGACCAATGGAACAGAATTGAGAATCCAGACATAAATTCATCCACATATAAGAAGCTGGTGTTTGACAAAAGCCCAAAGTCTGTTAAATGGGAAAAAGACAGTCTCTTTAACAAATGGTGCTGGCATAACTGCATATCCATCAGCAAAAAAATGAAACAGGACCCATACCTCACCATGCACAAAAACCAACTGAAAATTGATCAACGACCTAAATATAAAATCTGAAATGATAAAGTTCATGGAAGAAAAAATAGGAACACTAGGAGCCCTAATACATGGCATAAACAGTATGCAAAACATTACTAGAACTGCACAAAAAGTAAAAGAAAAATAAGATAACTGGGAGCTGCTAAAAGTCAAACACCAATGCTCATCCGAAGACTTCACAAAAAAGAGTAAAAAGATTACCTACAGACTGGGAAAAAGTTTTTAGCTATGACATTTCCGATCAGTGGCCGATTTCTAAAATGTACATGTTACTGCAAAAACTCAAGAACAAAAAGGCAAAGAAGCCAATTAAAAAACAGGCAAAGGATACGAACAGACACTTCACTAAAGAAGACATTCAGGTAGCTAACAGATACATGAAGAAATGCTCGTAATCATTAGACATTAGAGAAATGCAAATCAAAACTACAATGAGATTCCATCTCACTCCAGCAAGACTGGCATTAATCCAAAAAACACAAAATAATAAATATTGGAGAGGTTGTGAGAGACTGGGACGCTTCTACACTGGCGGTGGAATGTAAAATGGTACAGCCACTTTGGAAATGGATTTGGCGCTTCCTTAAAAAGCTACAAATAGAAGTACCATATGATCCAGCAATCCCACTCCTTGGAATATATCCTAGAGGAGTAACAGTGGTCACACTAACAGATATATGAGCACCCATGTTCATTGCTGTGCTGTTTCCAAGTGCAAAAATTTGGAAGCAACCAAGGTGCCCATCAACAGATGAATGGATAAATAAATTATGGTGTATTAACACAATGGAATACTAAGCATCGATAAAGAATAACGATGTATTTGTGAAACATTTCATAACATGGAGGAATATCGAAGGCATTATGCTGAGTGAAGTTAGTCAGTTGCAAAAGGACAAATATTGTATGAGACCACTATTATAAGAACTCAAGAAATAGTTTAAACTGAGAAGAAAATATACTTTGATGGATATGAGAAGGGGGAGGGAGTGAAGGAAGGAGAAGGGTATTCACTTATTAGATGGTAGACAAGAAATAATTTAGGTGAAGGGAGGGACAACACACAATACAGGAGAGGTCAAGCATAACTGGACTAAACCAAAAACAAGGAAGTTTCCTGAATAAACTGAATGCTTCAAAGGCCAGCATATCACGGGTGGCGGTTTGGGACCATGGTTTCAGGGGACATCTAGGCCTATTAGCATAATAAAAACTATTAAGAAAACATTGAGTCCCATTTTGGAGAGTGGTGTCTGGGGTATTGAATGCTCACAAACGGCCACCTAAGATGTGAAAATTGGTCTCAACCTACATGGAGCAAAGGAGAATGAAGAACACTAAAGACACAAGGTAACTATGAGCCCAAAAGACAGAAAGGACCACATAAACCAGAGACTACATCAGCCTGAAATCAGAAGAACTAGATGGTGCCCGGCTACAACTGATTGCTGCCCTGACAGGGAACACAACAGAGAACCCCTGAGAGGGCAGGAGAGCAGTGGGATGCAGTCCCCAAATTTTCATAAAAAGACCAGACTTAATGGTCTGACCGAGACTAGAGGGTCCCCAGAGGTCATGGTCCCCAGACCTTCTGTTATCCCAAAACAGGAACCATTCCCAAAGCCAACTCTTCAGATAGAAATTGGACTGTACTATACAACAGAAAATGATACTGGTAAGGAATGGGCTTCTTGGATCAAGTAGACATATGAGACTATGGGGGCAGTTCCTGTCTGAAGGGGAGATGAGAAGGCAGAGGTGGACGGAAGCTGGCTGAATGGTTACAGAAACACAGGGTGGAGAGAAGGAATGTGCTGTCTTATAAGGGGGAGAGCAACTAGGAGCATATAGCAAGGTGTGTATAAGGTTTTGTATGAGAGACTGACATGATTTTTAAACTTTTGTTTAAAGCACAATAAAAATATAAAAACAAAAATAATACATTTATTGCAAAAAAAAAAAAGAATGTTGGCTTGATCCAGAAACCAGTCATTGAAAAACTGTTTGAAATCAGTTAAAACATAATTTCAGTGATTTTTTTTTTTTCTGTGTTATATGTTGTCAGTTTCCTTTGCCATTTTCAGACAGGAAAAAGAATCTGTATATTTTCCGAGTCAGCAATTTATCACTTCAAAAGCTTAAACACTGGTATAATAAGATCTACGATTTTAAGATCACATCAAGTGAAAGTTGTGGCAATACAAATTGCTGATAACATACAACCTTATATTTGCTTGCAATGAGCATGAGGCTCACCCCAAACAAGTAAACTACTTTCAATCTTTATTAAAAAATTACAGCCTCATGACATTCTTGATTTCTGTCCCTATGACATTTAGATAAGAAGATAAAGTTAATTACTAATAATAACCTCTCATAAGTTGTGTTTAGTTGTATCACTTTTAAAGATTAAGGCCTCCTGTCAGACAGTCTCACATAAAATCTCAGAGTTCCCCAATTCTGGAACTGTTGTTTAATCAAGGCTCAACTCATGATATCCTTACTAGGTAAGATCATATAACTTTTGATAGTTTATCCTATCTTAAGGTGCTTGAGTCTGTAAGATTTAAAGCAAATTCCATTGCAAGAAATTTCCTGCTTCAGCCATGTTTCTGTGTTAATAAAATCAAAAAATGAAAAAAAGTCTGTATAAGGTCACTCCTACATTATTAGCCCCTCTAAGATTATGAAAAGGGAATCAGTTTATTTTTGTTTTATACCTCAATGGTAGAAAAGGATTTGAAGGATATGTGCAGCTATATATATGTTTGATATATAGTTTAGGCTAAAGTGGTCCATTAGGGCTTATAACTATTATTGCAAATAGAAAAAAAAAAATTGGATAGGCAATGAAAGTTTTTAATACCTGAATAGTGGTACCTAGTCTATTTCTGATTTTCTAATATATTATTCTATAGTACTAGCTCTCACAGATACTCCCAGAAAAGTGGGTATTTCCCTGACAGCCAACAGCTCAACCTTTCATGTATAAAGACACTTCGTTCTACCTTAAAATTTCCCACCTGAGTGTTCTCATCAAGGTCACATAGTAGGTGTATAAGAAAGGAAACTAATCACAATTCTGAAGATTTTCTCTTAAGGGGAAAACCTGCATATTAAAACTAAATATAGCCATGCATCTACATTAATATTTACCAAAACAAGTACAACTGTTCATAGAAGCCTTAGTGAAAATATAAATCAAACTATATTTTTAACACTCTTATTTTCATGTTCTTTTTAAGTATAATGTTTCTAGAATTATATTGTAGACTGGCAATACCTATAATTCTGTTATTAGGTACCCTTGAGTCAACTCCGGCTCATAGATACCCTGCATATAACAGAATAAAATGTTGCCAGTCTTGCACCATTCTTAAAAGAGTAGGTATGTTTGACAACATTGTTGCAGCTATGCTATCGATCCATTCTGTTAAGGATTGAATTGTGTCCCCCAAAAATGTGTTTCAACTTAGCTAGGTCATGATTCCCAGTATTGTGTGATTGTCCACTATTTTGTCATCTAATGTGATTTTCCTAAGTGTTGTAAATCCTACCTTTATGATGTTAATGAAGCAGGATTAGGGACAGTTATATTAATGAGGCCGGACTCAATCTACAAGATTAGGTTGTGTTTTAAGTCAATCTCTTTTGAGATATAAAAGAGAGAATCAAGCAGAGAGACATGGGGACCTCACACCACCAAGAAACAAGAGCCAGGAGAATAGCACATTCCTTGGACCCAGGGTCCCTGCGCTGAGAAACTCCTTGACTTGGGAAGATTAATGACAAGGACCTTCCTCCATAGCTGACGGAGAGAAAGCCTTTCCCTGGAGCTGGCGTAGTGAATTTGGACTTCTAGCTTTCTAAACTGTTGAGAGAATAAATTTCTGTTCGTTAAAACTCTACACTTGTGGTATTTCTGTTATAGTAAAAATAAGACACATTTCATTGAGGGTCTTCCTTTTTTTTGCTGATACTCCGCTTTGTCAAGCATAATGTCCTACTCCAGGTATTGATAACTCCTGGAAAACTGTCCACAGTAAGGAAGATGAAGTCTTGCAATCTTCACTTATATGAAGCATTCTGGCTGCATTTCCTCCAAGACAGATTTGTTTGTTCTTCTGGTAGTCCATGGTATATTCAATACTCTTCGCCAACACCTATATTAGATGTCTGCAAAGAGGCACTGGCAAAGAATATTGCCTGAAGGTTGATGGACTAAGAGATGGTAGACTAAAACTTTTCCTCCCAGTCTGCTGCCAAGAATGGGAGTAGCTAAAAAAATGGTTGGAGCAGGTTGCATGCAGAAGTAATTCTGCAAGGTTTCCCAGCTCTTCCCCATCAGAGTTAGGCCTAGTCTTCCTCCTGACCTGGGACTCTCATATTCAACTTTCTTAAATCAAATTCTAGCTTCCCCACAAAATAAGTTATGTGATACCAAACAAGTGCCTTAGTCTCTGTTTATAAAATAGATGTAATAACACAAAGAATTAGAATAATAATGATTATATCTTAATAAAATAATCTACTGAAAAGTACATAGCACATTTTCAAGACTGTAATAAGTGCTTAGCACACCAATGTCATGAATATTTTTGTCAATACTAGAAATAAAATCTGTGTTAACTGGTATAATTCATTCTCTTAAAAAATTATTGTTTTAGATGTTCTAGATATCATAGGTACAAATGTATATTTAATCTATGTATTTAAGAAAACACATTTGTACCTAGAAAAATTAAGTAGTCTTTTTACTAAACAATGGGCAAGATAAAAAGTCTATTTTAAAGTAGTAAAACAGTATAGATGAGTTTCTCATAGGAGTCAAAATAATGTTTAAAGTAACTAAACTTGTTAGATTTCTTCAGGCTTCCAAATGATTATATGCCAAATAAGCAATATTTTCCTTTTCGAAAATTCCTGGTTTGAAAAAACATGTATTCATATGGGACATAATAAAAATGAATCATTTAATATAAATCTAGGGCAACTAGCCATAACCACATAAATGCTAAACTACTACAGGCATTAAATTAGAATTAGTTGATTTATTAAGCAATACACTTTCACATCTGGAAATCTCAGCATGATTTTGCTTTACATCACGTAAAAGACATAGGAAAGAGATTTTTTCACATATGAATGTTCAAATAATTATAAAAAGCAGAATAAGTTAAATTACCAGAAATATAATAAGAACACTGGCTTGTATGAAAACATTTTTGTTTAAAAAATACTTTTCTGGAATTTTCTTTAAATGAGATTCTTTTCTAAAAAAAGTTTCAGAAATTAAATCAATCTATCTACACAGAAACATATATATGTGTATACATACACACATAATACATAAAATAAGGGAGCACACATCTTTTCTAAGGTCACTTCGGTTGCATTCCAGGTTCTCGCAATTCTGTACAGCTAGCTATAAAAAGGAGCATCTCAAAATAACAAATGATCAAGACCCCAATTTTCTTATCTTTTTTAAAAATGATCTTATGTTAACCAATACAAAATGATGAGTATGTCCTTAAAAAATAGCAGTTAAAGAGGGGAAAACACATTGAAACATCATTAACTTAAACCTCCATATAAATGATCAAATATACTTGTTAAAATATCACATTTCCTCTTCTAAAATATTGACATGTCTCCCAATCCTGCTTCTGTTGTTAGGCCTTTATCAGTAACGTGATAGTGCTCCTTAAAATTTTGGAGTTAAATATTACATAATTGACAAAATACACCTCTATGATAAATTTTCTCAACTAAGAAACAAATTATGCTAAAGTTTTTATAACGCTGTGAAACTTACAGAATAAAAGAAAAAAAATACTATACACAAATAGATAAGGAGGGAGAGCAATAGACCAATGAAGAGACAGATATATGAGAGAGAGAGAAAGTGAAAGAGGTGAGTAGATAGGAAGTTAAAGAATCTTCATTCAAGAGAAATCTTGGTAGTATTAATAACCACTATAATAATGGGTTAAATTTAGATCTCAAACAAGATGCTTTGTAATTAGAATGATTTTCTTTTCCTTGTTCATTCTGACTTGTTTCTTAAAATCAAGGATTCATCAAATCTCTTATCTTTTCAAGTATCTATTATTTCTAAATTATTCAAACTTTAAAGGAACTTGGGAAATGTTTCAAAACGTTGTAAATGTGTCATTTTGTGTACTTTTAAAAAATTACCTGAAATTACATTGCATCTCAAATGGCTTAGAAGTGAAATCACTTGACTTTAAACTTAT
Source organism: Loxodonta africana (assembly GCF_030014295.1). Classification (NCBI taxonomy): domain Eukaryota; kingdom Metazoa; phylum Chordata; class Mammalia; order Proboscidea; family Elephantidae; genus Loxodonta; species Loxodonta africana. The sequence goes on from NC_087346.1 coordinate 93,099,776, forward strand.
TCTCTGCTTTGTATCACCACATATGAACATTGGTAACCTAGATAAGCATATTTGCACTTTGCACAGGACAGATAAAAACATGGGGAGCATGAGAACATTAAGGGTAATGATTTACCCCGAATGATATATTTTGTATCAACAATATGTAAAGCCTCTCAGTGACATCTAAATTCCTTTCAAGTGTAAAAGTGTAAAAACAAATGTGAAAGCTTGGTTCAACAATCTATCAGTGAGCAGCTCCTCTGCAACAATTCAAGTGCTTGGCTCCCTCTGTGCAAAAAAAATCAGAGTATCAGTGGGCAGAGGACGTTTGGTGGTTGGTTGTCTGAGCAGAGACTGATTCGTTCATAAATTCAGGTGATACTTCTTTAGCAACATTTCTTAACTCCTTAGCAAAGCGGACTATAAAGGAAATTAATCCTGAATTTGTAAATATTTACCTAAGTGGTTTATGTGTACCCACCCCCAGTGCCATCGAGTCGATTCCCACTCATATGTGTATACGTATATATATATATATATATATACATATATATATATATATATGTATATATGTGTATATATGGAAACCCTGGTGACTTAGTGGTTAAGTGCTACAGCTGCTAACCAAAGGGTCAGCAGTTCAAATCCACCAGGCTTTCCTTGGAAACTCTATGGGGCAGTTCTACTCTGTCCTATAGGGTCACTATGAGTTGGAATATATATATGTATATATATATATGTGTGTGTGTGTGTGTGTGTATATATGAACCTGTAGCTGTCGTCAATTCTGAATCATATGTATCTTAGCGGCCCTATAGGACAGAGTGCAACTGCCCCATAGAGTTTCCAAGGAGTGGTTGTGGATTTTAACTGCTGACCTTTTGGTTAGCAGTTGAGTTCTTTACCACAATGCACCAGGGTTCCACATACATTATATATATATATATACACACACACACACGTGTGTGTGTGTATGTATATGTGAAACATAAAGCACAAGTTATAGTAATAAAATATTTAAATGCATTTCCCAAAGGTGAATATTATTGTGCCATATTTTTCTGTTATACTCCAGTATGCACAGATGAATCATGTCCAAACGATTTTTAATTACAAAATGTATATTACTTTAACTCTCACTTTTTTTGCTGAAAAATAAAAATAAATCTCAAGATAAAAAAGTTACCATTTTATTCATTTCTGTACTCACTAACTGGTCTGAAGCCAGGTAAGTTGCTCAGATGGCTTTTCACACAAGGTTGAATTTAAACATTTGAGTAATATTTTTCTGCCTTATCTAAAAGTTCTCTGCAGAAAGTATTAAACAATTAGTATTTTGAGATAAAAAACTGTTTATATGCTTAAATGAAATGGCTATTTTTGACTAACTATCCTATTCTAATCAGAAAAAAAAAACATAAACCAAAACTAATTGCAAAATCTAATTATCAAAATATATGTATATACTTAGTGTGTTATAGGAAATAATATGTATATGTTCTACTTTTGTTTTTTAATGCATAACAGGAAAATCAAAATTATAGAACTATTTGGAGTCACTGTTGGTTAATATTGACACTTTTGAATGATGGTAGTGAAGAATATTTAATATACCATGAACTGCCAAAAGAATGCACAAATCTGTCTTGGAAGAAGTATGGCCAGAATACTCCTTAGAAGCAAGGATGACAAGGCTGCATCTTACATACTTTGGACATGTTGTCAGGGGGGATCAGTCCTTGGAGAAAGGCATCTTGCTTGGTGAAGTAGAGGGTCAGCAAAAAAGAGGAAGAGCCTTAAGGAGATGGATTGACACAATGGCTCCAAAAAAATGGGCTCAAGCATAAAGACAATTATTAGGATGGTGCAGGACCGGGCAGTGTTTCGTTCTGTTGTGCATAGGGTCACTATGAGTGAGAAACGACTCAATGACACTGAACAACAACATTGGTTAATAAGACAAACTCTCATTATATCTATAGTGGTAATCCAAACATAGTGCTGAGTTATTATCCATAGATAATTCCTGGGAGCAAAACTAAAGAACAATGGACATGGGATTAGAAGAGTTTAATTTTCTTATTCCATATGTTAGAGGCCACGTTTCCTGAACCATGAAGTAACTTGAGAAGGAAATGAGGCCTCTCCTTTAGTTGGTTTCATTTGTGGTAACATATTGCCTTGTTAATTGGTCTGAAAAAAAAAAATAGATTTGTAGGATATTTTAATTATGACTAAACTCATCCTCAAAAAAAAAAAAAAAACTACCAAATGAATAATTAATTGTCATAATGTCAACTTGGATTGAAAATGATACCAATAATACAAGGATGAGTGGCAAACATAATAACACATCTGTCTATTTTACTCCTTGAAAGTATGTAAAATGATTACTCATATTACCAGGTTAAAAAAAAAAAAAAGTAAAATTCAGTAGACCTAAAGAGAGTTTTCCTAAAACTGTGAAATTATAAAAAAGACATTGAAATGCAAACTTAAAAATATTGTTAATAAAGATCTTCATATATTGTGTCTTGTATTAAGCAACAATCATAATCAGATTTCTATATTTCTAAAACACTTAAAATCTCAGCATCTGGGTAAGAAAAACTTCTAAAAATTTTTGTCATACTTCAAGTGATATGATAAACCTGAAGTTCACAAAATTTTGCTATAGATATTTATTATAAGCATCTTTTGAATGAATTGTTTTTAAAAAATTTGTGGATTTTATTCATGTATAATAAAATTAACCCTAATTGTTCAGTTTCACAAGTTTCGATACATATAAACATCACCATATTAAAAATATCTAACATTTTATCACCTTGAAAATTTTACTTGTTTGCCCTGGGAATCAATCTCTTTTCCCACTTTCTTTTCAAATGTGCTAAGTATGAAACAATAACTATTTAAATTAAAAACAATAGCTATGTTTCTGGGTTAATATGGTATGTAAAAGTGAAATGTATTAAAATAACAGCATAGACTATAGAAACTGTTGTAATGTTATTGCATTTTTAAAGATGTGGTAAATGCACTATTTTAAGTTGGATCTTAATAAGTGAAGGATTCATGAAGAAATATCTATGATATCCAGCTAAACAGTATTACAAAAATTAGCAGCAAACATTAATAAAATATAAAATAATAAAACCTCGAATAATTAAAAAGAAGAAAAAAACCATTGCCATTGAGTCAATTCCAGCTCATCCAAACAAAAACCAAACCCAGTGTCCGTCGAGTTGATTCCGACTCATAGTGACCCTATAGGATAGAGTAGAACTGCCCCATAGAGTTTCCAAGGAGCACCTGGCGGATTCCAACTGCCCACCCTTTGGTTAGTAGCCGTAGTGCTTAACCACTAGACCACCAGGGTTTCCTTCCAACTCACAGAGACCCTAAAAGTCAGAGAAGAGCTGCCCCATATGGCTTCCAAGGAGTGACTGGTGGATTTGAACTGCCAGTCTTTTGGTTAGCAGTCAAGCTCTTAACCACTGTGCCAACGATGAATAATAACAAAAAAAAAAAAAAAAAACAGATAAAGCAAACAGAAAATAAGATGGACAATCTTATCCAAACTGTATCAGTATTTAGCTCAAATGCAAGCTACCTAAGTACAGAAATCATCAGGTCGAATAAATCGGAATCAGATCCCTTCCAAAAAAAATTCAGATCCAATATGTACGCCCTTTTGAAGAGACACATTTTAAACATAAGATACAGCTACTTTGAGAGAATAAGAAAAAAAAAAAAATGCCACCTGAAAAATGTTGAATTAGTTAATTTTGTGTTATGCACGTCTTTGCAATAATAAAAAATATGCCTCAGAAACATTAGTGAAAATAATTTTGGTGTAGTAATTTTGCTATCAAGTCATCTCTATGCCAAAGTATGAATCAATAAAAAGAGGTATAGTTTGTTATGGAAAAAAGATCAATGCTATAGGAATATATCAATTTCTAATTATTCTGAATTTATGTGTGTTAAATATTACAGCATTTAAAAGCACATATATATACATAATTGAAGCAATAAAAGGAGAAATAGAGAAATTTAAAATTATATTTGAAGTTCTTAACACACTTGACAGGCCATTAAGAGGAAACATAGAATATTGTACCAACACAATTAATTAACTTGAACTAGCTGACAGGTGGTGAACCTTCACAGAACTAGTAAAGGATTCACTGTTGCTGTTTTTTGTTTTGTTTTTAATACATGTGAAACATTTATCAAAACAGAGCATAAGATGGACTATCAGTCAAGAATAGAGGATATACAATAATATTTTTCTGATCACAGTAGAATTAAACTAAAAATCATTAGTAGACCAATAAGTATAAAATCCCAAAATATTGCACAATGAGCAATGCAGTTCTAAATAATAAAGATTAATTTTTTTCAAAAACCACAAGGAAACAAATTATTTTAAACTGTACAATAATGTTGTTGTTGTTAGTTGTCATCTAGTCAGCTCTGATTCATGGCAACCTTATGTTTAATGAAAAGAAACATTGCCAGGTCCTGCAACATCCTTACAAAAATTATAAAATATGTTGACTGCAACCAAAGCAGCCTTAGAAGTATACTTACAGCTGTAGTTACATGTGCTAAAAAGGAAACAAAAAGTTTTAAAATTTAATGGTCTAAGGTGTTATCTCTAGAAGCTAAAAAAAAAAAAAAAAATCAATAAAAGAAAATAAATTGAGTCAAAGAATTCGAAAGAAAGCAAAAGAAAGGGAAAAATAAAAATGAGAGTAGAGGTCAATAAAAGAAAGCAGACAAAAATTAGATAAGGTTAATCAAGACAAAAGCTGAATCTATGACAAGGGAAATAAAATTATCTAAGAGCAAGAATGACTAAGGAAAAAAAATAAAAAAACACTAATAAATTACCACAGATTCTTCAAACCTTAGAAAGACTGTAAAAGACTACTACAATGTTTGATGTGAATAAATTCTTTGAAAAGCACAAATAACCAAAATTAACACAAGCAAAGCTGGAAAATCTGAGGAGCCCTATATTTATTTCAATAATCACATGTACAATTAAAACCATAACCCCAAGGAAACTCCAGGCAGAAATGGCAAATTCTTAGGCCATGATTTCCGGTATTGTGCATTTGTCCACCATTTTGTGATCTGATATGATTATTTGTAGGTTGTTTTCATGGATTGAATTGTCTCCCCTAAAAATGTATGTATCAATTTGGCTAGGTCATGATCCCCAGTATTGTGTGATTGTCTACCATTTTGTCGATCTGATGTGATTTTCCTATGTGTTGTAAATCCTATCTCTATGGTGTTGATGAGATGGGATTAGTGGAAGTTGTGTTAATGAGGCAGGATTCAATCTACAGTATTGGATTTTGTCTTGAGCCAATTTCTTTTGAGATATAAAAGAGTGAGCAGAGAGACGTGGGGACGTCATATCACCAAGAAAACACTGCCAGGAGCAGAGCATGTCCTTTGGACCCAGGTTTCCTGCATGGAGAAGCTCCTAGACCAGGAGAAGACTGATGACAAGGACCTTCCTCCAGAACTGAGAGACAGGGAAAGCCTTCCCCTGAAGCTGGTTCACTGAATTTGGACTTCTAGCCTACTAGCATGTGAGAGAATAAAATTCTGTTTGTTAAAGCCATCCACTTGTGATATTTCTGTTATAGCAGCACTAAATGACTGAGGTAATTGTCTTTTAACTCTTTCAATAAAATCTTTTGATTAGCATGTTTTTAATTTTTATTGAATTTCTACTTATCTATTCCATCTTCTATTTGTGCATTTGTCGTTATGTTTGCTATCCTATTTTTACAAAAGATTAAGTCTCATAGTTTTCTTCTGGTAATTTTATAGCTTTAGGGTTAACATATAGGTCTTTGATCTATTTTAATCTATTTTTCATATGGTGTGAGGTATAGTCCTGTTTCTTATTTTTGCAGCAAGACATTTTCTTTATTTCTGAGGATTAGCGCTAATGAATGGAGGCTGGCAAGATCAGAAAGACCTCCTGGTAGCAACTAACATTAGGAGGCGTGATTTAACCTATCTATGCTTAAAAAAAAATAAATAAATAAAAATTTTCTTTTATGCTTAGAGCCAATTAAGGCTCTGAACATAGAAGCTCTGAGAGCAACCAGGTTGGTGAAGGAAGGGGATGTGAAAGTTTCATATTAGGAATCTTTTCAGACTTTGCACATGCGTGCCTTTGATTTTGTTACTTATAATAAGTTTGTAATTGCAAGTGTAGTTCTTTTGTGAGTTCTGTGAGTAGTCTTGTGAATTATAGAACTCAAAGGAGCAGTGGGAACCAGCAGATAAAAGTGAGGGGGTCCATGGGAGGCCTCCTAGCTTGTGTCTGACATCCTAAAAAGGTTAAATTTGCTGGCAGCAGGTCAGAAGTAAGGGTGTTGTGTGGACTTCCAAGGTTGTGGCTGGTGTCTGCCTATTTGGCAGTCCAAAAGACAATGTGTTTTCAACGCGTCATCTCTGACTTAGCTCTGGGTGGCTAGGGGCAGAGGGAATGTAGCATGAGCAGGTGGTGTCAGAGATGGTTGAGAAGTGGGAAATTGGAGATTTGATTAATCTTTTCAATTTTGGAATTTGGTACCAACAGTATGTTCTGAAAGAGCCTAGTTTATGCAGAGATTGCTAAGAACAAAACAGCAACCCCCTGTTAAACTTTCAGAACAATAACCACAATAAGACAACTGTCAAATATTAACATTTACACCAGAACCTTGAGCCCAAATGTTGGAACAGGGCTCGTTAACATAGTAAAAATCACTCAGTAGGTAGACACTAGAAACCCTGGTGGTATAGTGGTTATGTACTGCAGCTGCTAACCATAAAGGTAGGCAGTTCGAATCCACCAGGTGCTCCTCGGAAACTCTACGGGGCAATTTTATTCTGTCCTATAGGTTCCCTATGAGTTGAAATTGACTCGGCAACAACAGGTTTTTTTTTTTTTGGTTTTCGGTGGAGACTTAATAGGATAATGGGACATGATAACATCATGATGAGGTTAGGATTGTATTGTGCTTGTGTAGTACGTTAGAAAATGCAGCAACCCATAGTTGTATTTGTTAAGAACTTCCATCTTCCTCAGAGTATAAAAGACCTGACCTGTGTATGTAACCCAAGACAGGTGGAATCTGAGGACTGCATTCCTCTCTACCTCAGCTTGTGCCCACCACAAGCTCAGAATAAATCTTCTTTTTGTTCTTCATCTTGGTGTTGTCTTTACTGGCAAAAGTCCCACTGGGCCCAAAGCCAGGATTTGAGCTGCGTAACAGATTGGATTTAGGTTGATTCTTATCCACAAAGATGGGTTTAAAACCTTAGTGTCTCTATATCCAAACCTAAAGTTTACCTATTCATTATATTAGTTTCTTGTGATAATCTTATTTAGTCTGAGCATAAACCTAAATGGGATATATAATCTAAAATTTAATTGACTTACCTAAGTTATGAGAAAAGCTTATGTTAGACTTTACACTTGAAAGTAACTAACTAGGAATTACTGGCTATATACATTTGTGATTTTTATTTTATTAATCCCAAACTTAACCATTTTATGTAAAAAAAAAAATTGATTAAACAGAGCAGACTTGGATAGAGAAAAATCAGAAAGATAAGCAGAATTCTAGAGCGTGACAAAAGGAAATATTAAGATTATGTTTACCAGTGACTGTATCAAATATATATTCAGAACGGAAGCATTCAAGAAATGGATCCAGATAAATTTATAATTAAAAGTGTGGTAATTTTTAGACATAATCAGCCTGAGAAGTGGTTTTAATTCTCTTGGAATCTAGATTTCTGGAGTCCATGTTGTTGGGGTGACCTACGCAGGCATTTGACCTTAGATGGCCTTTTGAATCTTGAATCTTGAAGAAACTGGTCTCCTAAAAGTCACCTTGAAGTCAAGCAATCGCCTTCTTAATTAGTAAGATGGTTTTTACCATAGACATTGTGCACTTTTGAAGAATTCAGTCAGTTATGGGAAACAGAAACTCAGTGTCTGGCTGGAAGCTGTATGTTAGAGTACATTGTTACTGTAAAACACTGTTCTGGCCCCATTTTCATTGCAATGTTGATAGGGTGGGATATAAGAACGTTTGAAGGTTTTCTTGTCTTCAGAACTTTCCTCTGACTTCCAGACCAGTTGTTCTCCGGTTCATGAACTAAAACATTAAGCTAATGAGTTCACATACCATTTTAATATTGTGAAAAATGTATTTTTAACAAACCTATTAACTTTTCAGGGTAATACGATTATGTACTAACTTCAAATCAAGAGCCACTTGGTTTGAAACAAACAGCATAGACTTCAGCTCTTCATCTGAGCTTCCAGACAAAAGTGGACTAAGGAGCAAGGCCTGGAGATCTGCTTTCACAAATTAGCCAGTGGAAACTCTATGGATCACAACAGAATGCTGCCTGATATAGTGCTAATATAAATCACATTCTAAAGCAAATTAAAAAAAAAAAAAAGAAAAGAAAGAAAACAACATAGTTTTTTTTCTTATTTCCAAAAGTCGTAAATTTAAGTATGAAAGTTACATCATATTATAAACTTTAATATTAATCCAAACTGACACAGGAATACCCTGTTTTTTGTATTATTACTTAATATATATATAGAATTATAGTGATTGAGGTTTTACAACAGTTTTAAATGGTAACACTATTCTTTGCCATTGAATTTGGCTCGTCTTTTGTTTTAATTACTAAGAGCCACTTGATTTGAAACAAATGGCATAGACTTTAGCTCTTAGAAAAACATTATTAGAAAAAGCATCAGGGGTGAAGATTTCAGGTGTCTTTGAATGCTTTAATTTCCTTGTTTTTTTGGACTAGCCGTGTTCTTATTGAATTTCCTTGAAGATTTCTCAGAGAAGAAAGCGGTATTATTCATTTGGTTGTTGACGGAGCTAATTGATAACAGTGAATCATCGAGAATAAAGATAATGAACAGCAGAATTAGAAGAGAAACTGAAATTGATATCAGTCAAAAAACTCTTATTTTGTTTATTTTCTCTGGAAATTGATAAAATGTGAAATTACTGCTCCAAACATAGTACTTATAAAATGATATTCCTTTTCCTATTAGAATAATGAGTGCCACTGGAAGCTTAACTGCTCACTGAGTAATTAACATAGCAAATGAATCATTAATACGTTAAGGGTACGTGATTCTTTTATCTTGCTCTGCACCATCAAGTCAGATAACTTGTTCTATAATTCATTAGGTACACATTTCTTATATCATGCTGTTTGATTTTGGTTTAAATGGCGGGATTTAATATTAGTCATAGCACTTATATTTACAGTATGACCATTAAAATTTACTTTAATTAGAATTCACTCAGTTGCATTTGGAGTTTCTGATTTAGAGACATCAAATATGTTCAACCACTCATCTGTGTGTGGGGAGGGGACTTTAAACACTGAATAATTTCATGATGTACATTAAACTTTGTAAAATTTAACCCCTTTTGAATTCTTTGTTATCTAAATACTTAAATAAAACTCAACAATCCCAAAATGCCCCCCCCCCCATCAATGTACTAACCAGTTCTTTTTTTATTTAGCCAGCTGCAAAAAAGGGACTGTGGCCAAAATTATTTTTAGTGGCACCATGTGTTATTTTCCACCACCTCAGTTTGTCATACTGTGGTGTCCTGCATGTTGTTATGATGCTGAAAGCTATGCTATGTGTATTTCAAATACCAGCAGGGCCACCAATGGTGGGCAGGTTTCATCAGAGCTTCTAGGCAAAGATGGACTGAGAAGACCTAGATATCTACTTTCACAAATTAGCCAGTGGAAACCCTAAGGATCACAACAGAATATTGTCTGATATAGTGGTGGAAGATGAGCCCCCTAGGTTAGAAGAACCTACACAATGGCTGCAACACTGTATTCAAACACGCTGGAGAGAAGGAAAATGGTACAGGGCTGGACAAAATTTTTGTGTTGTGCGTGGAGTCACCATTAATATGAGTCGACCTGACAGAAACTAACAATGAAAATGTGTTATTTAGGATTCAAAATCTTCATTAGAGTAAGAGATTAACTTATGAACTTTAGAGTACAAAAGAAAGTATTTTTAATAAGCTGAGGCATGTATCAAATATTAAGTAGCCAATGAAATGTGTGGAAAATGTATCCATTTTCAGATTATGATAATGGTCCATCAATGCAATGTACCTTTAAGAGATGATACAGGAGGCCTTGAGAGTAGTTAAGAAAATCCTTCTCCCACTGCCAAGAGTTTTATTCAGAAAAAGCAAAGCATACATACATAAAAGAAGTGTGCCTTCCTGAACATTTATTGTTAGTGGCTGTTCTGTTTCCTCCATATATACTTAGCTATTAACTCTGTCATTAAAATATTTTTTGACTGAAGCTTTCAGAAAAGGAAGACAAAGCAAAAACTGGAGGATTTTGGGATTGATGGTAGTTAGTACAATGTGTTCTTGAAATGGCAATGGCAAAAATTAAGGAAAACTATAAGGTCACTCTAAGTAGGAATCAACTAGATGGGAATGAGTCTGTTCTGGTCAAAAGAGAAGTGTAAAGATGTGAGGGCCCCTCTAAGCAATGCACAGTGAAGATCATGAAATTTCATATATTTAAGACAGTCACAGCATGAGAAGTAGGAGATTAAATTTTAGTTCAACTAAACTGCACCAGATGTTAGTGCTCCAGGTCAATGGTGGTTCTCTACCCTAAGTCTACACCAGAATCATTTGTGGGATTTTAGAAGAATACAGAACATTAGCACAAAGTAGATATTCTGTATTTCAAACTCCATAGACAATTCTGATACATCTCTAGCTCTGAGATTCAAACTGTTCTAGATACTGGGAGAGAGTTGAACTTTAGCTACATAAACCAGCTGAAAAGGAGCCTTGACAAGATCTAATTGGACTATTTGCCAATAAGATATAATAAACAAGTTTTGCAGCCCACTATATAAAATAAAAAGAATAATAAGTAAATCACTGATACGTAAGTAAAAAAATGAATAAAGGAAACAAGCAATTCATAACATAAGATGCATAATTAGATATGTAGTGGTCTCCAAATACGTGGTAGATGTTCAATATGACTATTTAGCAAATAAATACTAATTAAAATATTGAAATACATTTCTTGCTGAAATTTTTAGTCTGCTGCCTAGAAACATATCTATATATCTTATATATCTATATATCTTATTCGTTTTGTTCCTCTGGAGAACCCCGACTAATACAGCTCTCAAGACAACACTGAGTAGCAGTTAGAGTAAGGAAAGACTCTTGAAGCCAGACTGCCTGGGTTAATATTCCAACCTTGTCTAGCCAAGTATTGTCATTTTCAAGCACTATGATTTTGGGCAGATTACTTAACTATGCAGAAATTTATTGTAAGGGCAACTTGAGGTAATATATGTGACGTTATTAAAACTTTTTACTAGGCTCACTGTAACTATATAATTAATACTAATATTATGTGATCCTGCACAAATTCAATGTGGCCCCTTTTTGTTTGAATCAGTTGAAATAAGTAAAAAACAGTGCTATCGTCCCCCGAAATGTAAAGAGCAAAGAATTATTATTTTTTTTAAGTAAGTTATCAGACTAAAAATTTCCCGAATGATGGCAGGATTGATCAATGTTCTCAGGAAACTGTTAGAAAATGCGACCTATTAGACATGACATTCACCAGTCTCAGTCGACTGCTTTTTTATTCTAAAGTATCAGTCCTAAGTTAGGAGTGTTTAACCCCAAGACAGCAGTTTCCTGTAAAATTGCACACATATTAAGCAGTCTCACTGCATTTGGGGTTATTAGGTAAAAACTCGTTAACATCACCAAAGTAATTCTGTTTGCAAGTGAAGTATTGAATCTGTTTTGGTTCAATTAAAGCATTACGTGGGTATAATCACACCATATTACAATTCAAAAATATGTATGTAAACATCTGGCTTTGACTGGAATATAAATGACTTTCCTGAGGTGCAGAGTGCCATACTAATGAGCTCTCAGACAGAGAAAGTCTAAGGCTTATTCAAATATTACATTAGTTGAAGTTGAGATTAAGGCTTATAAGCATAGTGTTTGGAAATAAACTAAATGCTGTATTTTTATTTGTCAATAAAATTTTAGTGAAAAGAAAAGCTGTAACAATTAAAAAATGCAATTAATCAGCTATTTCTCATATTTAGCAACTTGTACTAGCATCAACAACATACTTTAAATAAATGCAAATATTTTGACTCTCAGCTAAATACCAAATGCCTTTTCCAAGTTTTGAATAAGCTACATGTTTGATTAAGACCTTTAAATGTTTTAATGAAAATGGCAGTTCTAATAACACATGATTTTTCTTGTTTTTAATATACAAAAAATAATATATAATAATGATAATATTTCCCAAATTCAGTTTCTTTTTGGGAACTCTTGGCATAGAAGATAATTTCTCCAGCAAATTCTATAATAGACACTAATTTAAGTCACTCTTCAGGCAAGAAACAACATAAATCAATAAACTACATATACTAAACCTTCATTTTAGTCAATTGATGAATTGATAAATAAAGGTAGTAAAACAATTTAGTCCAAAATTTTCATAATACATATGAACACTTGCAATATCATTCTGGTCACAGTACAGTAGACCAATAAAAGTCCAATGGAGTGATTTAAGTAATTCATTTAAAAATATTTTTCTTTAGTCAATTAATAATTATGTTTTACTGTCAAGTATTTGCAAGGCAAGGGGCCCTGGTGGCAGAGTGGTTAAGGGATTGGCTGCTAACTAAAAGGTCAGTGGTTCAAACCCACCAACCACTCCCGGGAGAAAGATGTGGCAGTCTACTTCTGTAAAGGTTTATACCCTTGGAAACCCTATGGGGCAGGTCTACTCTGCCTTACAGGGTCACTATGAGTCGGAATCAAGTCAAAGGCAATAAGTTTATTTTATTTGCAAGGCGTATTATTTGATTCTTTGGAATATTAAAAACATATATAAGAAATTTCCACTTCTAAAACCACTAAAAAATACATATGTAAGTTAATAATAAGATAAGAATGATCTACCTAATGTGTTTCACAAATGTATAAATATATATACAGTCATGTGCCGTGTAATATCCATTCAGGCCACATCTGACCACATATATGCCTGTAGTCTCTAAGTTACAAACGTCTGACTTACATAACCCATAGTTATGAATCTACCCTGAAAAAGCCTATTAAAAATTCTGGATATATACAATGGTTCTTAATAATGAACAGGAACTGCTTTGTGATGTGCACCGAACATTATTATTATTACTGTATTATTATGTTAAAGATGTTTTAGTGTATCTGGAAGTGTTAAATGTTCTTATGCATAGAATGATACACTGCATACTCATACTCTATACTAAAACATTTAACTAATTGATCTTAAATACCTAAATATTCTAATTTAAGTGCACATTTGACTTAAAGACAGACTTTAGAAAGGAGCTTATTCATAATCTGGGGGCTGCCTATATATAATAAAATGTTCGGACAACATCCAAATCACATAACATCCTATTTCACAGAATGTATTGTGGATGTTAAGTGATGTATGACTGTATACACCTCTAGATGTTGCTGATATATATATGAGATTAACTCTAAAGATATAGCAAACATTAAGAAATATGATAGAATTATCAAATTGAAATGCAACATTTTAGTTTTTGAAGTATTAACAGGGAAAACATGGTTTAAAAGGAAAAAAAAAAGTTTAAAACAAGAAATACTGAAAAAACCAAATCCACTTATCTCTTATCCACATGGATGGGTTCCAAAGACCAGGTCGTTATGCAAAAATCAGCATTATGCAAAACTGGTGGATGACATCAGATTACAAAATATTATGTGGAACAGACATGTCCCTCTGGACCTGAGAGGTGGAAAATGTGGGTGGGCCCTGTCTGCCCCACTGGTCAAGAAAGGATTGCTTCCAGACATATGTCCTTAATGCACAAAACAGTCAAATTGTAGATTTTTTACTATTGTTGTAAATGCAAAATGCTGGATAAAAAGTCAATAAGGGAAGAGTAGGTGTAATGGAGAGGAAAAGAAAAAGAGAAAGCAAAAAATAAAAATAAAAAACTAATTGAGTAATGGGTACTTGAGCAGGTTTATTTAATATGAGGTAGTCAATGCCAACCAAAAGGAGTTCCTGGCCACCAGGTTAGCTTGCATTCAATAGTCATATGAGAGAAGTATGGAAACATGGAGGCAAGACTGGAAAATTGGAGCTAATTACATAATGCCTGTCAGTCTAGAGGGAACATGGGTGTTTTCCAATTGCTGGTTATGAATTATCAAAAAATCTCAGTTCACAAGGAAAACTTTTATGTTGAAAAATATTTAAATGGAAAAACAAAAACATCACTGGTTGCTGCTACTAATTGCCCACCTGAAGGATTTGTAACTCCATTTTGTTCACTTATGTCTTCATCATTTAAAACTGGAATAACATTACAATGCTCACTGGATTCAACTAAATATTCATATGCTTTCTTTCAATTCCCCCCAGGCCTTCTGAAGTAACCATGGCCAACTAAATTCATTGGAAGGGCATGTGATAAAGTCAATCGGCCACTCTGTGCAGAGCAAAGGACAAAAACCACAGATAGCACTAATTTGACCAACTTCTGAATTCTGCAATTCCCAGATTTTTGTAAGCAGTCTTTGCTACCGTACAACATGAATTCCAGTGGCATGGTAGCACTAGTAGAATATTATGTCTCCATGGGCAAAGTGAAAATGGTATCAATCAATTAATTATCCAATACCAGCTGACACATGCAAACTACTCTTCAGGGTTTTGCCGATAATGGTGATGAACAAAAGAGAGGCACAGTCCCTGTCCTTTTTATGTTCACATTATCAGGGGGAAGATAAAAATGAAACAAAAAAATACATAATATAGTTCTAAGATGTGGTAAGTACTGTGTAGGGATAAAGTCAGGGTAAGGAAAACAAGATTAATTGAGGCCGCTATTTTAATGAGTGGTCAGGGAGATAATCTTGAGGAAGGTAACACTTGATCCGGGAACTAAAAGAAGTGAGAAAGCATGCTATGGGGACATAGCTGGGGGAAGAGTGCACCGGGCCAAAGGAAGAGTGACTACATATTCCTGATGTGGGCGCCTCCTAAAAATTTTGATTAAGCAGAAAGAGGTGAATGAAGTTAGATGAATGTTATGCTTTCTTCTGAAAACAAACGTATTAGGCAGGCATGGCACGGAGTACCTTCTTCACTGAAGGACAGAGAAGGGACGGGATAGTTTGCCAGCATCTGAGCTTTTTTCCTGCTTTACAGTTGTACAATTTCCCCAGAAGTGTTACATCTGCTAAAAAACTTATTTTCACCCAATTGAACGATACATATAGTGGGTAGCTCTAGGGATCGTTAGGAAGTATGGATTTTCCAGAAGACAGACTAAATTATTTGTGAATTCTATTTTGAATGTGTGGTCTTTTGAAACAAAAGTAATTATGTCACTTGTGACTCACTGCAAACTAAACACAGAAAAGTGGTATTTGGCATCTAATCATGTGGGTTGTCTTCATTGTCCTGACAGCTTTCTTTGCAAAAGAACTCACCTGAGTTGAGCAATATCATTTGAATTATCAGATGGTTTTAAATATTTAGATTATAATTAAATATGCCCCTTTCTGTCTAGATGTTTCGCGTCATTTAAATGCCGTCTAATTTGTTCTGATGTATGGTGATTTAATTTTACAATTTTCGTAACTCTTTTCTTGCTTATAATTTTGTGCCCAGAGCATTGGATATGGATTCAACACCAGGTCTGCTACTAACTTGCTGAAGTCATGTTGTAAATAGTCTTTGAACCACTGCTTCTTCATTTATTAAAAAGTCATACCAGTTGTCAACCTCCTGCTCTTAGAGAACTATAAAGTACCATTCAAATGAAAGCTTTTATTATAGCAAAACACAGATGATTTAATACAGGCATTTTAGTGTGACAATCGAAACCACTCTATTAAGGAAATATACCAATATGTCATTCTAATAGCAGCAAATTATTAAAATATCATTAGTTTTGAGGGATGTCAAAGAATGTCTTTTTTGTAATAATGTCATATTGTCAATTTAAATTCTGTATGATGCTAACTTTAGTGAATAGATTATGCACATTGTTATGCCCAACATCTCATGGCTTTATGAAAAAAATTATACAATTATATAGTTTCATTTAGCATGCATGCTGCTTGAAATGAAAAACTAGCTGTTTCTATTCTACTTCAGATTTCTGTACCGAAAGCAACGTAGAGTATATTAATAAAAATATCTAAGCAGATACATTTGCTAATTTCTACAGGTCAGGCAAATTCAGAAGTTAAGTGACACTAATCATTACAGTGGTCATTATCCAGATAAGTTGTAATAATAATCAGTCGCTAAATATAATTAAGTTCATTTAAAATAATATATGCTAGTAGATTTGTTTATCAGTATGCATACAATATTCAAGATAACTATGCTGGTTTATTTTTTAAGGACATATTTTCATTCCTTTTGTCACCATCTTTTTTAATAGGTGCTCTAAGATAGTACTTGTAATAAATATATATGGCTTAATTTTCTCAATAATTTTGTAAATAATGAGTAGATAACTATAAAGAAATTAATCATCTAAAGACAAAGTGTTCTTCTGATTATAGTACAAAAAGCCGGAATAGGCAAATATTGTTTTTTATTTTTGTTTTAACCATATTTGGACACGTTTGCTATATTATCTTCCCAAAAAATATGGAAAAAAAGCCTGCTTCTTTCGTGCTCCTGTATGATATTTTTCCATTCGCCCTGTTTTGTATCTGCCTCATTCAATCAGAGATCATCAATAGAATGTCTTGCACTCGAGGTAAACATTTAAGAAAGTCAGAATTACTTTCCATGTTTGTGAAAAATTAGTCACCTAAAAAATCAAGTATATATATAATCTGTATAACTATACCAGAAACCTTGGTGGCGTAGTGGTTAAGTGCTATGGCTGCTAACCAAAAGGTCAGCAGTTCAACTCCACCAGGTGCTCCTTGGAAACCCTATGGGGCAGTTCTACTCTGACCTGTAGGGTTGCTATGATCCAGAATCGACTGGGCATCACTGGGTTTGGTTTTGGTTTTTATATAACTATAAATAAATAAATACACACACACGCATGCACATATATATAACTTACATAAATATATAGGAGCTCTGGTGGCACAGTGGTTAAGAGCTGGGCTGCTAACTAAAAGGTCGGCAGGCTGAATCCACCAGCCACTCCTTGGAAACCCCATAGGGCTATTCTTCTTCATTCTATAGGGCCGCAATGAGTTGGAATCATTGACTTGAAGACAATGGGTTTATATATATGTGTGTGTATATATATATATATATACAGTTATAAGACTAAGATTCAGTCCTTAGGTTAGTCACAATTCATGACGTGACTGATAAACAAATTTGTATTTTTATCTTGCTCAAAATCACTAGGTTTTTTTCTCTTCTTATATTGTTACTCTCGAAAGGAGATTCTAAAAATTTTCCTGAAGTTTAAAATAATTCGTACAATATTTAAAAGTATAGTTCACATATTCAGGACAGTAACTATCTGTCAATCATTGTACCTTAAAGAAAAAAACTATGCATATATCCCTTAAACACTGTGAAAGAAGTATTTCCTCTCTCAGTCTACCTTTGGGCACAGGAGGAATGTAGTGCTCAGGAAGGTTAAGCAAGATTCCTGAGGCTAGAAAATATATCTCAAAAGTATGCTCTGAGAAATTCTAGTTTCAGGAAGAAGAGGGGCTTACATCTTGTGAGGTTTTTTCAATACACAAAAACTCCTCTTATACTTCTAAAATCAGAAAGTGTACTTGATTTTTGAAAAATCTTTACAACTTTATTGTGTTTCAATCTTCACAATTTGTACTTACATTTTTTCAAATAGATTTAGTGTTTATTTGACCTCTTTATCACCACTTTGTATAAATGAAATGCATTTTTGAAAATGTATTTTATATAAATTTCTACAATTTGGTAATATTTTTGTATTAAGCATGTTATGTAGAAGAAAGATCGACAAACTATGGCATGTGGTCCAAAGATTTGTCTGCCAAACAAGCTAAAAATGCTTGGGTTTTTTTTTGTTGTTGTTGTTGTTGGTTTATTTACATTTTGTCTTTTATTTTAAAAAGTTATAGGGAATATAAATGTCTGTGTCAAGAAAGTTTTATTGGAACATATACATGCTCATTTGTTTACATATTTTTTATGGCTCTTTTAGTCCTACAATAGCAGAGTTGAATGCAGCCTGTCCTCTGTATCTGCTGGTTCTACATCCATGGAAGAAATCAACCTCAGAAAGAAAATATTGGGAAAAAAAGAAAGTTCAAAAAAGCAAAACCTGAATTTGCATGCTCTGAGCACTGTACTGAAAGCACGTGAATGAAATGGTATGTAGACATACCCAACTGTAGTCTCTTGCTATTTCACAAGTTCTCATTCTCTCTCCAGGACTCCTTGATTGAGCACTGAAAGAAAGAAAATGGTACCTTGTTGTTGAAATGTGCTAAGCAGTTAGGCCTATGACGGTTGCATCTGTACTGAGCAAGTACAGATTTTTTTTTGTCATTATTCCCTAAGCAATACAGAATAACAACAGTTTACATAGAATTTGCATTGTATTAGGTCCTATAAGTATTTAGAGATGACTTAAAGTTTGCAGGAGAATGTGCCTAGCTTGTATGCAATATCATGCCATTTTATATAAGGGACTTGAGCATACATTGTTTTGGGTATCCACAGGGGTCCTGGAACCTATTGCCTTAGAATACTGAGGGACATCTGTACTTGCAATAGAAACAAATTACAGCAATGCAGGTATAACCCCAAAACATTTTGAATGCCAGAGCATGACAAAATCAGAAAAGAAGAGATGAGTAGTCTTTAAAAGTTACTCTTTTAAGCACAGAAAAGTGTAAATTATTTTGTTATCAAGTTGAGTAGCAAATCATGTTTATTTTGCAATGATGCTGGGTACTATAACTGTACTAAAAGAATATAATTCACTATTATCAGGCTAAGGATGTATTCCATGATTCCAAATTCACAGAATAATAACAGAAAAATTAGAAAATTTAAGATGGAATATTTATGGTATAAGAATATCTTCACAAAAATAGCAAAAAGAAATAGCAATGGGGTTGCCACTGAAGTAAGTTTCTGAGTGTGTGTGTGTATGTGTGTGTGTGTTTTGAAATCAGGGAAAGTTGTTAAGTGGTGGTGAATTAATTAAATCATATTTGATTTCAGTAGCTGAAGAAATAAGTCCAGATAAAATAAACTTGTTTAAGACTATTAGCTTTTCAAGGACATTAACAACAACATCGATATTCAGTTAAAAAACAATGCCAATGACTTCTTGATGTGCAGGCAGATATTACTAATACCGGTCTGTTGTTTACTGGAGGAGTGAATATCAAGTTTTAGAAAACTTAAGAATTAGCCTCTATGAATAGTCTGTATGAACAACTAAAGGTGAGAGTGTTTTCAAAGACATTGAGAAAACACTTATTCAGTACAACCTGAAGTAGAATCCGCTCAAATGTGTCACAACTAATTGTGATAAAAATATACATACAGCAGAAAATAACACAATTCGACAAATTCACAATACTTAAGAAAATATAACTTCTTAAAGCAAATGACCTGTGGGGGCTTACCTGTTGCTGTGATGCTGGAAGGTATGCCACCAATATTCAAATACCAGCAGGGTCACCCATGGCGGACAGGTTTCAGCTGAGCTTCCAAACTAAGACAGACTAGGAAGAAGGACCTGGCAGTCTATTTCTGAAAAGAATTAGCCAGTGAAACCTTATGAATAGCAGTGGAACACTGTCAGATAAAGTGGCAGAAGATGAGCCCCTCAGATTGGAAGGTACTCAAAAGATGGCTGAAGAAAGGAGACTACATCTTGCATACTTTGGACATGTTGTCAGGAAGGATCAGTCCCTGAAGAAGGACATCATGCTTGGTAAACTAGAGGGTCAACAAAAAAAGAGGAAAGACCCTCAACAAGACAACTGACAAAGTACTTGTAACAATGGGCTCAAACATAACAATTGTGAGGATGGCAGGACTGGGCAATGTTTCGTTCTGTTGTGCATAGGGTGCACAACCGACTAGATGGCACCTAACAACAACAATAATAAAGCTTAGATTATACACTGTATTAATCATGATCATGTACCTTGCTGAAAATATTTGAATACATCATATGTTATTGAGCCAGTAGTATTAATAGTGAACATCATTTGTCAGAAATAGAAGTTTAATATACTGACTTGCTCTACCACACAGCAGTTCCATAGCTTAGGAATGTTAAAGTTGTATCATAATTTTCTGAGCCTAAGACCTAGCTTGAAATGTTTCTGGAAGAGAAGAAAAATCTTCAACAATTCTTATTGAACACTGAATGCCTTTGGAAATTAGTTTTTTCTGTAGACCTGATAGTTTTTCCTAATGAATTCAAACTAAAATTCCAAAGGAAAATAGCATTTACATGGACTAAAACTTACGCTATAGAAAAGTCATTTTGATGACAACTAACATTGATAAAGTCACAAATCATGTCAATCTCTTTATATACTTCCTGTATTGTAAAAGGAGCCCTGGTGGCACAGTGGTTAAGTGCTATGGCTGCTAACCAAAAGGTTGGCGGTTCAAATCCACCAGCTGCCTTTTGGAAACCCTATCGGGCAATTCTACTCTGTCCTGTAGGGTCACTGTGAGTCAGAATCAACTGGACAGCACCTAACAACAACAACAACAATAATAACATATTGTAAAAGTTTAAAGAAAGATCAAGAACTCCACCCCTTCACAGACTTGGAGTAGATATATTTTTGTGAACTCACTCCAGTTCTAGCAGCATTTTTAAGAACTTAAATATAGGTCCAAAGGAAATTTCCATATTTTAAAATTTATTTAATTGTGCAACTGAAGAATTTCTACCTAATCTAAAATTGGAAGTGATTAATCTGGAATGTAAAGACACGGAAAAAGATAGATACAAGGAAAGAAATCTAATAACATTCTATGAATGTCTTCCAAGTTAAAAAAAAAAATCCTTTTTAAAAATAAATTCTTTCTTTTCATTAGTATACTTGCATCATGAAAATATGCTTTATTATTATTATTAAAATTTTAATAATAAAAATTGTGGGAATTATTTTTAATTACTATTATGTAAATACATTCATCATATTCTCAATTTTGCTTCTTGGCTGAGAAGTCTAAAATATTTACTATCAGGTAATTTACAGAAAATGTTTATAATTGATATGATTTTGTTTAAGAAAAAAATTCAAAATCATAAAAAAATTTAGCAGATGGTTACTTTAGTAAATTTTATTTTTTATAACATATAAGCTATGCTATTACACAATTTTATATTAATAACAATAACTGCATTCATGGTTTTGGAGATATTTCTGATCAAATTTTATTGAAAACCATATTTGAGAAGGTTTATGTCCATTATTATCAATTTGTTTAAAAAAAATTACAACTTCAAAGCTGTAATTTTCAGCTCCTTGATCTTCTAAATATTTCACTAGGTGTTTCTGGAACTCTTGAAAAAATTACAGTTTAAAAATTAATTTAGTAGACTAGGTATTCTGAGGAAACCCTGGTGGCATAATGTTTAAGAGCTACGGCCGCTAACCAAAAGGTTGGCAGTTGGAATCCACCAGGTGCTCTTTGGAAACCCTACTCTGTCCTATATGGTTGCTATGAGTTGGAATCAACTTGATGGCAATGGTTTTAGGTATTCTGAAGATGGACACTTATTTTATTTCTCAGTTTTCTTTTGGTCTTCTGTTTCATTCCCTTCCCTTCCTTTCTCTTTGCTTCTCTCCTTTTGCCCTCTCTTCCATTCTCTTTAGTTTATCTTTCATAACAAAACAAAAGCTTTCCCAGTTCTGTGCCATCTTCATGATTGCTTACCCGCAAAAAAATTACTCAATAACACTTTCCTGCAGAACAACATTAAAAATCAGTCTCAAAAATCGATGATGTGTTTTTCAAAATCATTCTGCAAAACACTTTTGACCAGATGTCAAAAGTGATAAGAAAAAAAAAAATTAAATTGTGACTGGTAGTCAACTAAGTTTGGAAAACTCTGGGCCAAACAAGTTTGGCATATTTATTTCATGCAAAACTTCTTAAATATTTTAATAGGGCAATATATATTGTGTATTTTCAATGAGGTTTATAGTGTCCAAAGTTTTCAAAACTTATGTAATATTTACTTACCTCAGTAATAGAATCTTGATTTTGGTTGAGCCGAATGATTCCTATCCCAACCTGAAACCATGCATTTAGGTAATGGGTAATGGGTAATGTTGAATCAGCCCTTGGCTCCTTAAGCCGGCATTTCAAGTATCATGTTTCTGTGGCCCAGGAATTTGATGTAGAGACAGGTATGGGGCCCTACTAAAGCCAATAAGAGATAATATCAGGATTTAAACTGTAGCAACCTGGAAATTATGGTTCTTTTCACTGGACTTGAAAGCAGAAGAATGTTTATCTGGAACAATCGAAGCTTCTTTGCCAGAATATAAACGTTGAAAATGAAGCCAATATGGAGGAGAGCAGGGACACTGATTTCTGATGGTATCATCTGAGTTCATTTATCAAGTTGTCAAACAAGTAAGCTCTGTTGCTTACTTTTTTCCCTGTATGTGCCAATATATTCCCTTTTAGCTTAATTCACTTTGGACAGAGTTACCTGTTGCTTACAAATAAAAATCTTAAGTGATATGCTCCAGAAATGGGTATCCATTTAAGATATGTTACACTAAATAACTTTAAACTGCGCTTCAACTCTTTTAACTACCCATCTCTGTAAACATGGTTATGGCTTTGTTACTTCACCCATTAAATAGTATTCTTTGGCAGATCACTTAATTTATCCTAAACTGAGTTTGATTTTCATAAGGTGACAGTAGTAATGTCCTTTTCTCTGTAATGGGTTATTCAGAGAATTAAATATGCCTTTATATTTTATACTTTTACTTTAGAACTCTCTCTTCCTTTATACTCTCTTTACTCTCATCTCCTGACGAGGCCTTGTGTTTTCTTAGCACACATTTCCCTCTTCTGTCTTCAAACCAAAACCAAATCCATTAACTTTGAGTCTATTTGGACTCATAGTGACCCTATGGGGCAAAATAGACCTGCCCCATAGGGTTTTGCAAGGCTGTAATCTTTATGGAAGCAGAACTCCAAGACTTTCATCCAGGGAGCTGCTGGTTGGTTTGAACCGTTAACTTTTTGGTTAGCAGCTGAGTGCTTTAACCACTGTGCCACCAGAGTTACTTCAGAACTATTTGAGATCCCAACATCTTGAAATTCTTCAAATATGAAGCCAGCATAGAGTGCTCCTTCCTTATGCTGATGTTGTTGTTAGCTGCTGACGAGTTGCTCTGACTCATGGCGACCTCATGCACGACAGAATGAAACATTGCCCAGTCCTGTGCCCTCTTCATGTTCGTTGGAATGGTCAAGTCATTGGCTGTGGTTACTGTGTATTTTGAGTGCCTTTGGCTCATCTTCCAGCACTATATTGAACAATATTCTATTGTGATACTTAGGGTTCTCATTGGCTAATTTTTGAATGTAGATTTCCAAGCCTTGCTTTGTAGTCTGTCATAGTCTTGAAGCTGCACTGAAACCTGTCCACCGTGGGTAACTCCACTGGTATTTAAAATACTGGTAGCATGTCTTCCAGCATCATAGCAACGCATAAGCCACCAAATATAACAAACTGACAGATAGGTGGTAAACTTATTCTAAGCTATCATTTACTATACTTGACAATTATAAAATAATCAACTCTACATTTTGCCACTTATTCTCTTGGTTTTTGTATTTACATTTCTATTATTATCCACTTTCTTTTGGTTTCACAATCTAGATTCTAGAATCTTTGGGGCTTAGAATTTGTTAGATTTTCCACTGAATCAATCACATTACCTTTATAAAATATTCTAAAAGTGTTTGTTGGGCTTGAATATGAAATAACTATGGGATAGCGATTGTAGGTCTTTTCTTGTTTGTATGAACTCTTAATAGCATGAAATGCTGGTGGAATTTATAATACATTTAAGCAAGTAGAACAGTGTAATGTTCATGCTAATACAACACAATCAAAAGCCAACTTGAATTTTTGTTTTTAATATACAGGTTGTCCCCAATTTATGACATATTTGAGTTACAATGAGCCACACATACAACCATTTCTTTTTGTATATTTTATCATTAATAATATGTACTACATACAATGTTGTAACTTGTAATTTGCTGATGTTACCATTCTCAGATGTTCAATTTCAGATGTTCAATGTTATGATTTATAAAGATACTGATCATAAAAGAATAATAATGAAAACTAAAAAAAATGAGGTATTTGACTTACATCAGAACCGGTTTTACAACAGAGTCTTCAGAACCCCATAATAAACTGGGAAATACCTGTATTTATAGTTAATTAATAACTGGCCACCTATATAACAAGGAGCCCTGGTGGCACGTTGGTTAAAGTGTTCAGCTGTGGTCAGTGGTTCAAACTCATCAGTCTCTCTGCAGGAGAAATATCTGGCAGCCTGCTTACATATATATGTATTATATTATATGTATTACATATACATAATTTATGGATATATATTATATATATTTCATAAGTAAACACAATCAAAACTGTTGCCATCAAGTCTGTTCTGACTCATAGTGACCCTACAAGACAGACTAGAAATTCCCCATAGGGTTTCCAAGGCTGTGAATCTTTACAGAAGCAGACTACCACATCTGTCTCCCATGGAGTGACTTTGCATTTGAATACCCATCTTTCCATTAGTAGCAAGCTCTTAACCACTGCACCACCAGGGTTCCTTATTTATACATACTTACATGAACTAATTTAACATATATATAAAATTAGTACATGAACCCAAAATGTATAATAATTTTCTTAAAATTAACTTCACAAATTATGTGTAGTTTACAATGAATTTTCCTTGAATGATAATAAAGTTTAAATGCATCTTGTATAACTTCATTTAAAATAAAAGTATAACGTATAGACATGCGTGTGACAGATACGGTTGAGTCTGAATAATTTTATTTGTTTAAATGAAAAATTTTAAACATATAGTACAAATCACATGATATCATTATACTGAACAAACTCTTCTATTAGGTTTGGAAGTAAACTTTACTTAGCCTCTTCACTGAATAATCCTGAAGAACACTCAACATTAAAAAGAAAAGAATAAACAATAATTTCTGTCATCATGCCTACTCTATACTGCAGTATTAAAATGTTTTGAAATGTTATTACTGAGCTGCTTTGCAGAGTTATAAATTTCTCTACAACATGGAACATGGCAAAGGAACGTTAAACTCTAAGGCATTTTCCAATATATTCATTCATATGGATTTTATAGATATATTTTAAATTCTCCTTTCATTAAAAGCAATAAAACTTTAATTTATGCACATGACTTATAAAGAGCACATAATTACGCCATCCTTAAACAAATCACCTCAAACCAGAGTAAATGATAACTCAGTCAGCTTGCTGCTCTGTGTTTAGAACCCTGGTGTCACTTTCCATAAACTGCATACTGAGAGGCCACACAATCAGTGAGCTGATTGTTTCTAAACTAAGAAGCTCATACTTAGCCTTTGAACTCAGGCATTAGCCCATGCACTACTGAGACAAGAGATTGTCTAAAGAAATTAATATGCAATGTACCCATATTAAATTAGTTTGTATTTAGCTACAAGGAAAAAAAATGTTCCAAATATATGAACAACAGTATTTTAACAACAGATAGTATAAATCTTCTAATACAAACAGAAAAAGAAAAACAAATATTTTAGGCTGAAATTTTAAGATGTACCTGCAAATAAATAAAATATTAAAAAAAAAACCCACTGCTGTCGAGTCGATTCCGACTCATAGCGACCCTATGTAATAAAATATAAAATATACTATAAAATACTAATAAAATATACTAATCAGAAAATTGCATAACATGATTAACAATTGAATAAAGATTATTATTCTCAAGTCTAATTTCATAGACTTATAAGTTTTTAGTTTATATCAGTAAAATTATTAAGATAAATTTTCTTGGAATTGTTAAGGATGTTTTATATGCAAAATACAAATATCTAAATTAAATATTGAAGCCTATTTAGAAATTTCCTGAATATAGGAACCTGCATTCTTTGCCACTAAAAAAAAAAAAAAAAGAAGAAGAAGAAGAAAAGACTGAATTTCTGAATGGCTCTGAATTTTGTAGAAGAAAATGCTAAGACAACCTAGAATTTTTTCAGGAGTGTGAGAGAATATTATTATCTTTACTGGAAGCTGTTTGACAGTATTATTTTGTCAAGTGGATAGAACATAATCAATAGAAAATTTCCCCCCATCTGTTAATTTTATAGCCCTTCTCCATTAGAGTATACCTGCCCTTTGTCAAAGCTCCCTTCACACAATAAACTTTTTCTTTTTTTTCCTAGCAAAGGCAATATTTTTTAAATGGCTTCTGTAAAGGTTGTCTGTTGTTATGTTGGGAATAGATAGTTATTTGTAATCCCAAAGCTCAGCAATGGATTAATTCTAAACTAAAGGTTGAAACCATAAATTTTTCTAATATCCTCTGCAGAAACAGAACTTTGCAATCAACAAAATGAAAACACTAATGCTACTTCATGACTTTTTGTTTTATTATTGACACATGATAATGTATGTTCTATGCAAGGAAGCTTGTGGGTGGCTTATATTTCTCAGAAAGTATAATCAAAATTATAATGGCATAACTTGATTTTTATACAAACATTCCAAAATATTAATATTTTAGAAATGATAAAACTATTATTACAACATCTTGCGTTTGAAATATTGTTAATCATGTCTCATTCAAAAGTTGTAAATTTAAGCATCCTTTGATTTAAATTAGATTTAGAAAAAAATAAATACATGAAAGAAAAAATTTTATAGTCATTTATATATTGTTCTTGTGTGCCTCACAATCCCAACTCATAGTGACTCTATAGGGTCCCTATAAGACAGACTAAAACTGTCCGATAGGGTTTACTAGGCTGTAATCTTCAAGAGAACAGATCATCAGGTCGTCTCTCCCACAGACGGGCTGGTAGGTTTGAACCCCTGACATTTCAGTTAGCAACCAAGTACTTAATCACTGCATAATCAGGGATCCTTAGTCATTTATATAGCCCCACCTAATAGGATTGCCCTAGCTTTGGTGTTCTAAATAAAGTTAATAAAGTGTTCACCAACAGAGAAGATTACTACCTGCATCAGAAGGAAACTCATTCCTAAGCTCCATAACTATTAATATTTCATGGCCTTGTCAAATTTGCCAGTGAAAAGAGAGGACGGGCAAGGTTGTTGAACATGAAATATAGTATCAGGTATCTACAATATCAGGTCTATGGTTATTCTCAGGAATTTCCTCTAAATTTAGAATCATACGTCTCTGCACTCTTCCAAAGTCGAACGGCAGAATCTTTTCTATTGGATATGCATTCTATAATATGCTACGGGTTTAGCACACTAAAACCTTTACTACCTACCTAAAATGTGTTTAGATAAAACTTTAATTGCATGACTGTAATCTTTTTAGTACTTATCAGTAAGAGGGGGCAGTCTATTGTCTATAAGAGAGCCCTGGTAGCACAGTGATTAAAAGCTCAGGTGCTAACCAAAATGTTGGTAGTTCAAATCCATCAGCTGCTCCATGGGAGAGAAAGATGTGGTAGTCTGCTTCCGTAAGGAATTACAGCCTTAGAAATCCTATGGAGCAGTTCTACTCTGTCCTATAGGGTCACTATGGGTTGGAATTGACTCGAAGGTAGTGGGTGGATATAGTCCATAAATGGATAAATGGAGAAAATATTGAAGTTGTCATGGATTTCCTTTTTTGGATTTCATTTTTTGGATCCACAGTTAATGCGTGGAAGCAGCAGTGGAGAAATCAAACAACATTTTGCATTTGACACATCTGCTGCAAAAGAACTCTTCAATGTGTTAAAAAGCAAAGAAGCCACTTTGAGGACTAAAGTGTACCTGGACCAAGCCATAGAGTCTTCAACAGCTTTATATGAATGTGAAAGCTGAACAATGAATAAGGAGGACTGAAGAATTGATGAATTTGAATTACCATGTTGGTGAAGAATATTGAAGGCACCATGGACTGCCAGAAGAACAAACAAATTTGTCTTGGGAGAAGTACAGCCAGAATGCTCGCTAAAGGCAAGTATGGTGAGACTTTGCACATGTTATTAGGAAGGCCCAGTCCTCAGAGAAGGACATCATGCTTGGTAAAGTAAAGGTCTGCAAAAAAGGGAGAGACTGTCTAGGAGATGGATTGACACAGTGGCTGCAAAAATGGGCTCAAACATAGCAACGACTGTTAGGATGGGGCAGCGTTTTGTTTTATTGTACATAGGGTCACTGTGAGTCGTAACTGACTCGATAGGACCTAAGAGCAACAACATACTCTATGTCCCCTCTACTTACTTATTGCTGCTTTCATTAACAGGGTACAGTGGCGATAGTTTATGCCTTTTTGGAACTGGATCATAAAAGGCCTTGCAACTCCTGTCTTGCTCTTTTGACTTCTGCCCTTTGATACTTGAGCCCAAAAATATGCATTGTAAATCAGAACCCCTGTACTTGTGGATGTAATCCCACGTAGAAATGAGGTTTTCTGTGTGATGTGAATGAGGTCGTATCACTGTTGTTGTTGTTAAGTGCCCTCTAGTTAGCCACCCTATCTGTAAGAGAATAAAATGTTGCCCAGTACTCACAATAGTAGGTATGTTTGAGTGCACTGTGTCAATCCAAATTGTTGAAGATCTTCCTCTTTTTTGTTTACCCTTTACTTTACAAAGCATGATAGTATTTGTTCCCGATTCCAATTACTGACCCCCCTAATAACATGTCCAAAGTAAGAGAGATGAAGCCTTGCCATACTCACTTCTAAGGAACGTTCTGGCTATACTTCCTCTAAGACATATTTGTTCATTCTTCTGACAGTCTATGATATATCTGATATTCTTCTGCAATATCATAATTTAGTATAGGTTGTGTTTTAAGCCAATCAATTTTGAGATATAAAACAAGTTTATTAGGCCAGAGAAGGAAGCACAGATGGGGAAAGATAGATGCAATGCCACATGAAACCACCAAGAAATTGGGGAACAGAAGCTGAAACAAGAAAAAGACTTTCCCCCAGAGCAGACAGAAAGAGAAAGCTTTCTCCTAGAACTGGTGCCCTGAATTCAGACTTCTAGCCTCTTTAACTGTGAGAAAATAAATGTCTGTTAGTTAAAGCCAACTATTTGTTGTATTTCAGTTATAGCAGCACTAAGAACTAAGATGGCAAACATGCTAGAAGCTACTTTAGAGCTTGCATGGCATGAAGAAGTCCAAGGCATGTGAAGATATGAAGGGAGCTCGTGTAGTTACTCCAGTTGAGAGCTGCAGTTAAGTCCAGCCTTTGATTCATCATTGCTCAGGCACTACACATATGAATGAAGAAACTGCTAGATGATTCCAGCTTCCAACCCCTTCTAGTTACTTTTAGGCATTTAAGTCTTCCTACTTGAGGTTCTAGGCAGAAAAAGACAAATCATCTCCATCCAAATTCCTGATCCACAGATTCTGTAAACAGTTTTCAAAAACAGTAGTCAGATTTAGTAATGTAAATATCTGATAATTCAAACTTTTTGTGTTTTTGCATACTACTTGCATCTGTGATAAATATTTACGATGCTACAAACAGAAAAAAATCTTATGTAATATTTTTAACTTTAAATTAGACTTCTTTAGTCAAGTCACACAGAATATAACTATTTTTCTAGAGAAGAATATATGTATTTTTATCTTCGGTGTAAAAGCAGGGTTTAGAAACAAAGCCTGGGAAATCAGATGATTATAAAGATGGTGGCAAGAATGTGTTAGTGAAAAAACTGCCCTCACAAAATCCTAAGTTAAGAGATACTGTGTGTTCGACTTAAACAAGAAAAGAAGGTTCTGGATATTTGAGACTGCAAAATTAACTGAGAATAGGGTAAGAGGAAAAGTAGAGGTACACATTGTTACTAGCAAACTAGAGCTTTATGTATTGTTTAAAACAAGAAGTAAAGAATATCTAAAATTCATAAATCAATGAAGAGGCATTATTGTAAAATTTTCTAATAATTACAAATGTCTCTTTAAAAATGAGTCATATATCTGGTTAATAGGAACTATCTATGAAGAAGTGAAAATCTGGAGGGGGTGAAAAAGAGGACTTGTTTTTCTGGTCGGCTCTTCTGTGTAATATTTGAATTTTGAACCATGTGCATGCTCTTCTTGATAAATATTTTTAAGTGATAATCAAAAGAAATATATTGGATTTGATTCCCTGACCCATGAGGGAGGTTAATGGATACTTAAATTATGACAGTAAAAATAAAAACAATAGCTTCAGATGCAAGAGCAATTACAGAGATGCAAATAGTGGACATGACAATTAATAACACATTACTGTTGAGGTAGATGAAAGACAAAGAAGTAGGAAAATGGGAAGAAAAGGGCCTGTTTATGTGAAATCCAGTAAGGGACAAAACCAAAAAGAAGCCAGTGCCGTTGAGTTGATTCCGACTCACAGCGACAAACAAAGATACACTCAATTGAGGAACTGTCTAACTCTCCATAAAGAAGGATATGTATATGAAATGAGGACTTTAAGGGAAGGATGGGAACTGCATATATATTGATATAGCAGTCATCAGTTTGGTGGTGATTGTTGAGAAATGATGTAAGCTTTTTCAAACAGAGAATATATATATGTATATATTTCAAGATAGTATGACTGTATTCCTAAGAAAAGCTGAGGAGGAGAAATGAAAACTTATTAGGACCAATGAAATAGATTAGTAAAGTGTCAAACAGCAAAAGAAAAATAAATTATTCTTATTTTCATCATCCATAAGTAAAACAATTTTGAAAATAATGTATTTGCAGAAAAGGTAATTTAATTTTTATACCAAATCATTAAGAGTGGATATTCCTGCACATGAATAACTATGATTTTTAAAAAATTTTACTTACATATTTTCCAAGCTAATCAATAATTTCTTATAAAAATAAAATGATATATAATTTTTTACATGGTATTATAGAGTAAAAATTATATAATGATGTTATGCAAAAGAAAATACTAAGAGTAGTATTCTAGAAAATAATTAAATTAACAGCTATTTAGGATAGAGAAACAAACTAAGAAAAGAAAAATGAGGGTCAGAAAAGGATAATAAAAGCTATGGAAATAAAGAAAGCAAAGGCAGGAATGATTTGCCAAATGAGAGGTTAATTTAAAAAGTATAACTCCAAGAAGAAAAAAAAAAAGCCAAATTGGTGGCACTGAATAAATTTCTGTAACAGTAGGAACTAACCGCAAAACAGTTTATAAATTACAAACTTTATTTAATCAGCAATATGTTTTTGTTATACACCATAAATGCATATGTTTTACTGAAAAAAAAAAATGGTTATTTTCCTGCATAAATTATTTTGGTTTCTTCCAGTCACAACACCTTATTATAAGTGGAAATGAGATCTCTGAGTGGTGCAAACAGCTAAGGGTTTGACTGTAAACCGAAAAGTTGATGGGTTGAAACCTACCCAGAGGTGCCTCAGGAGACAGGCCTGTCAATTTGCTTCTGAAAGTTCACAGACTTAAAAACCATACGAAGCAGTCTACTCTGTGCACATGAGGTCACCATGAGTCAGAATCTACTTCACAGCAACTAACAACATAAGGGGAAATATTGAGCAACAATCATACAAATATATACAGCTGAGGAATACAAAATGAGTTGCTCAGGGATCCATAGGACTGGACAGATTTAAAGCAGGTAGGCAAATTGGAATTGCTTACATAGACACCTAGGAAGTTACTTTTATTCTCTGCAAATTAGATTCTGAATTCCTAGATGACTAAATGAAAATACCTATTTGCCTATCTGAAGCCACTGAAGTTTTATTTCTTTCCCAGGGTTGCCCTATAAAATATCCCAGTGTATCTGTGTCTAGTTCATTTTAAAGTGATATATAGACAGATGGCTGTCTCTGGCATAGTTTTATTCACTAAAGTTTTCAAATACATTTTTAAAGTCAAAAGGCAAATTACACTCGTGGTAAATTAAATTCACTTTTCAATTCAGAAAAAAAATCTATATTCTGATAATGTAAAAAAAATATTTTTACTTTTGTAAATAGTAATATTCAGATTATCCTGAAATTCTACACATTATATCAGTAACCATCACTTGTCTGTCATTTTGACATACTGTGGTGGCTTCAGTGTTGCTGTAATGCCGTGAGCTATGCTACCAGTATTTCAAATACCAGCAGGGTCACCCATCGTGGTCAGATTTCAGCGGAGCTTCCAGGCTAAGCCAGACTAGGAAGAACGGTCTGATGATAGACTGCAGAAAAAAATTGGTCGGTGAAAACTTTATGGATAACAGCAGAACATTGTCTAATACAGTGCTGGAAAATGAGCCCCTCAGGTTGGAAGGCACTTAAAATAAGACTGGAGAAAAGCTGCCTCCTCAAAGTAGAGTCAACTTTAATGACATGGATGGAGTCAAGCTTTCGGGACTTCCATTTGCTGAGATAGCATGACTTAAAACGAGACCTACAAACATCCATTAGTAATCAGAATGTGGACTGTAGGAATTATGAATTAAGGAAAATTGGAAGTCATCAAAAATTAAATGAATGCAAAAAGATCAATATCTTAGGCATTAATTAGTGAGCTGAAATGGACTGGTATTGGTCATTTTGAATCAGACAATCATATGGTCTACTATGCAGGAAATGACAAATTGAAGCAAAAGGACATCACCTTCATTATCCAAAAGAACATTTCAAGAACTTTCCTGAAGTACAATGCTGTCAGTAATAGGATAATATCCATATGTCTACAAGGAAAACCAGTTAATACAACTATTATTCTAATTTACATACCAACCACTAAGGCCAAAGATGAAGAAATTGAGGATTTTTACCAACTTCTGTAGTCTGAAATTAACCGAACATACAATCAAGATGAATTGATAATTACTGGTGATTGCCAAAAGTTGCAAACAAAGAAGAAAGATCGATAGCTGTAAGATATGTCTTTGCTGGTAGAGATGATACAGGAGATCGGATGGTAGAATTTTGCAAGACCAGCAACATATTCATCAAAAATGCCTTCTTTCAATAAAATAAATAGTGACTACAAACGTAAATCTTGCATGGTGGAATACACAGGAATCAAACAGACTATATCCATGGAAAAAGACAATGGAGAAGCTCAAAACAAGGTCAGAAGTAGACTGAGAAAGAGACAATTACTAGCTCATGGGCAAGTTCAACTTAAAGCTGAAGAAAATTAAAACAGGTCCAAGAGCCAAAGTAAAATTTTTATTACATTTCACATCAATTTAGAGACAATCTCAAGAACACATTTTACAAATTGAATGCTAAAGACCAAAGACCAGAAGAACTGTGGGTTGATGTCAAGGACATCATACATGAAGAAAGCAATAGGTCATGAAAAAAGACAGGAAAGAAAGACAAGTTCAAAACGGGTGTGAGTAGAAACTCTGAAACTTGCTCTTGAACAGAGAGAGCTGAAGCAAAAGGAAGAAATGATGAAGTAAAAGAGCTAAATAGAAGATTCCAAACGGCAGCTGGAGAAGACAAAGTATTATAACATGTGCAAAGACTTGGAGTTAGAAAAGCAAAAGGGAAAGAACAAGCTCAGCATTTCTCAAGCTGAAAGAACTGAAGAAAAAATTCAAGCCTTGAGTTGCGGTAGTGAAGCTTTCTATGGGGAAAATACTGAACAACACAAGAAGCATCAAAAGAAGATGGAAGAAGTGCACAGAGTCACCGTTCCAAAAATAATTGGTCAAGGTTCAGGCATTTCAAGAGGTGGCATATGCTCAAGGACCAATGGTACTGAAGGAAAAAGTTCAAGCTGCACTGAAGACATTATTGAAAAAGAAAGCTCCAGGAATTGATGGAATATCAATTGAGATATTGCAAAAAATGGAAGCAAAACTGGAAGTAATCTCTCATTTATGCCAAGAAATTTGAAAGACAGCTACCTGGCCAACTGACTGGAAGAGATCCATGTTTGTATGCATTCCAAAGAAAGATGATCCAACAGAATGCAGAAATTATCGAACAATATAAGAAATCTAAAATTCTCACAAATGGACCAGTAAGTCATATCATGATAAATGGAGAAAACATTGAGCTTCTTAAGGATTTCATTTTACCTGGATCCATAATCAATGCCATGGATGAGGCAGTCAAGAAATCAAATGATACATCGAGTTAAGAAAATCTGCTGCAAAAGAGTTCTTTAAAGTGTTAAAAACCAAAGATGTCACCTTGAGGACTAAAATGTGCCTGATCCAAACCATGGTATTTTCAATCACCTCATATTCACTTGAAAACTGGACAATGAATAAGGAAGACCAAAGAAGAATTGATACCTTTGAATTATGATGTTACGAAGAATATTGAATATATCATGGACTGCCAGAAGAATGAACAAACCTTGGAAGAAGTACAGCTAGAAAGCTCTTTAGAAATGAGGATAGTGAGACTTCATCTCACTTACTTTGGACATGTTATCAGGAGGGATCACTCCCTGGAAAAGGACATTGCCATGGATTAATTTATGGCCCCCAAAAGGGTGTGTCTATTTGGTTAGGCCATGATTCCCAGTATTTTGTGATTGTTAACCATTTGTCATCTGAAGTGATTTTCCTATGTGTTGTAAATCCTACTTCTATGATGTTAATTAGGCAGGATTAGAGGCAGTTATGTTAATGAGGCAGAACTGAATCTACAAGATTAGGCTGTATTTCGAGATATAAATGAGAGAAACTAGCAGAGAAACAGAGGGACCTCATGCCACCAAGAATGAAGAACCAAGAGGGGAGTGAGTCCTTTGGACCCAGTGTTCCCATGCTGAAAATCTCCTAAACCAGAAAAAGATTGATGACAAGGAATTTCCCCCAGAGCCAACAGAGGAAGCCTTCTCCTGGAGCTGACACTCTGAATTTGGACTTCTAGCCTCCTAAATGGTGAAAGAATAAATTTCTGTTTGTTAAAGCCATTCACTTGTGGTATTTCTGTTACTGCAGCACTAGATAACCAACAAGACATGTTTGGTAGAGGATCAATGGAAAAAGAGGAAATTCCTCAAGGAGATGGATTCACTCAGTGACTGCAACAATGGGTTCAAACATCGCAATGATTGTGAGAATTGCGCAGGTCCAGTCAGCATTTCGTTCTGTTGAGCATGGAGTCACTGAGTTGGAACTGACTGCATGGCATCTAACAACGACATATCAGTACATTGGTTTCTAATTGGTTCTAGACAAATATAATCTGTCAGAAGATAAGTTCATATTTTTTCCAGTTGCTTATGCACTTACTCCAGAATTTGCTTTCAATTATTTTTATCATGTTAAAAGAAGGCTTTAAATCAAATTCCACACAATGAAATTTTATACATCTAATTATCTAAATGCTAGCACTACTAGCAATAAGGTATGCTGCGGTGTTGAAATGCTCTACCTTCTGTCATACCCAAAATTAATATTTCTGTAATCCTCATAAATTGGTTTCTATGGACTGTCAAGCACTCCTCTGGGGCCCATTGAAAAGCAAAGAGATTCAGTACATGTAATGTAATCACCTATTTTAATGCAGTCCACAGACATTTGCTTCTAATTGCTCACACTGAATATGTGAAAATCAAAATGAAAGCTTAGCTATCCCTAAAGGAATCTCAAAATATTTTCATTATGTCTACCATAATTTGTCTCATTAAGACCATCAGAAAGTCATGGCATTTTATGCTTGTACAGTGTTTTCTAATTTGGGATTTCAGAGCAAAACAATATAAAACTCTAGGAATAACCAATGGACACTTTCAATGAGTATACCCTTTAGTTTCCTGGTCATAATTTTACTTCTCAAATTAGACTGTTATATTGTGATACCTAAAGTCTTAATGTGCTTAAATATATTTCCAAGTTTATCATTACTGTTAATAACTTATAAAATACTTGCTATGAAAATATAATGCATGTTTAGCAATTGGTAAAATTTAGTCAGGATTATTAAAACACACACTCTAACACTAGTTCTAAATCTCTTTGTATGTGAATATTAATTAAAATTATAACAAAAATCAAACACATAATTATATTAGTCTACATTTAGAGGGAAACTGTATTTCAAAAATTTGAAAACATTTATTTACATACTTGACTGAAGTTAAAGCTCATCATACTTCCTTTTTTTGTAACTAAATCACAGAATTTAACTCTAAAATAGTAGGCACAAAGAGCCTACATTTTTGGCATAAATTTTTATAAATGTAGTATATACATACACACAAATACATATGCAAATGTACATGTGTATATATATATTCATAGAGAATATATATTTATAAATATATAAGCATTGTATATTTATTTTTAAATGAGGTTCATGTATAAGTGCCTCAATTATCTATTATATTGAGTTTGTTTTCAGGGTATTCTTTTCCTCCCATTTTTAAGTTCAGTTATCCATTTCTTGGCTGTAATTAAACTCATCATATTTTAATACAGACTAATGCTATGTAACTGAATGAACACCAACACTTAATCTTTTATCGATACTATTTTTCAAGGCATACAATATTCTCCTTCGCAAAACTTTCCTGTTTGACAGTTGTAAAGATTAGAAAATTCACTTGAATTTAATAAATATGTCTTGAGTTGTTTTGTTTGTTAAACTCAGTGTTAGTTACTCCTTATTTTAGGGGAAAGTAATGGAAAAGATAATACTAAAGCAGATAAGTGTACTACTATGTAACATGTTCTATAAATGATGTATGGATACCTGAAATGGAAAAGAAAGGGAGGTAAGTATTTATGTAAGTTGGTAGGTGGAGAGGAGATGTCATTTGAATCAATTTTAAAGAATCAAAATAGCTTATTAACTGGAAACAAAGGATAGGAGAATAAGGAGAAAAGAATTCCTTACACGTTAAACAATATGGGAAAGAATATGGAAAGTGCATAGTGTTTTCAAATATCAAGGAATACTCACGTGACACTAGAACCTAAGTTATATTATGGATTGTAAGTTATATTTGGATTGTAAATGGTCTCAATAGTCCCTAGTAAGACACCTGACATTTATTAAACAATCCATGCAGGGATATTTAAAACATCAAGTGTTTTAAAGCAGGAGAATCACAATCAGATCCTGTTTTAGAAAAAATTGCCATGGTATGCAATGACTGGAGTAGGAAAATATGAAAAAAAAAAAAAGTAACTTAAAGCAAAGTGCACAGTTTTTATAGTCAGACGCATTTGGATATAAAGCATAACTTACTTATTTGTGTATCCAACTTGGGTAAGAGACTTTATAAAAATAATAATGTCAACCTTGAAGAGACCCATTAATTCATTCGTTCATCCACTGACTTACTAATGTGTCTGTTTTAAGCTGGATTCTCTAAAGAAGCAAAACCAGTGAAGTGAATATGTATATACGTGTGTGTGTGTGTAGACAGAAAGAGAGAGAGATTAAATCAAGGAAATGGCACAGGAGATTATAGAGGTTGGAAAGTCTGTGTGTCAGGTATCAGGCTATATAGGCTTCTACTGACTCACATACGTGCAGGGGCTGACAAAGTCATGATCAGCAGGTTAGAGGGTATGTTGCTGGCTCAAGTCCCAAGAAACAGACATCAGCTTATGTCAAGCAGAATGTGGGATCCAGAATAAGCAAAATCCAGTGAGCTATGCCAGAAACTCTCTATGTTTTGAATGCAGGCCATAAACCCATAAAAACTGCCTTTCAATAGATTGGCTGCTCATAGCAGATCTTATCATGGAGGTGATTACATAACATTATTACATAACTGCTAAACTACTGAGACTTATGGTCCGGACAAGTTGACATACAACCTTAACCATCACAGCCCACCCCTTGTCAATTATCACCCATGCAAATCTCCTTAAACCATACACAATCTCTAAACGAAGACAATTGCAAAGCCATACTTGTGCTTAACACAATGCAACTAGCACATGTACCAATAAAATGAACTGGCCACCTTTACAAAAATATTTGATGCACACATGCAAGGAAGAAATACTCATATCAATTACTATCCCCATTTTTGCAACTGGTCACATGGTCATAGCTGGTATTTAGAACTGCCTTCTTCCCCCACCCAGTTCTTTCTCCCTTTACCTTCAGCAATCGCCTCAGCTGGCTGTGGTTCTCTGCTTGGTGGGGTGACCCAAACCTTCATTCCTGAATGTTCTGGGCCATTAGTAGTCATGTTGGAACTGGGTTGCTGTGATTTTTCATTGGCTTTAATCAAAGGCAATGAAGTACTAAGACATCCTAAGGGATCTCCTGTATTCCAGACACATTCTTCTTTACCTCCATTGTGTAATATTAATCTGATTTCCTCTTGGTAATCAAGACCAATCACAACACTTAATATAGTACTCCATTCTTTGCCTGTTGATCAAGAAGCAAAAAGAGCCCAAAGGGGCCAGGTGAAATTCTTAACCTTCAGTTCCATGAAATCAGTGATGTGCCTCCAGGTGGAAGCATTTCTTCCTTTGGAACTAAGACCTCTAGACCAGCAGAGGATAGGGTCGCAGGGACAGGAAGCAAAAATTTTGCAAGTGGGTCATTAGGGGTAATAGTGAGTGGAGCCAGTCCCATTTCCACCCGTTGATTCTTGGACCTATGAATCCTGGCTATGGGAGAAACAGTACCATATATTGGGCACTGATTTAAATCATATTTAGCCTCCTGGAGAACACTGTCCCAACCCTGCAAGCTATTGGCACCTAGCAGGTGCAGTAATCATGTCTTTAGAAGGCCATTCCATCCTTCTATTAAGCCAGCTGCTTCAGGATGATGTGGAACAAGCTAAGACCAGTGAAATCCATGAGTGTAGGCCCATTGATGCACTTCATTTTTTGGTTAAATGATTCCCTTTATCCAAGGGAATGCTGTGTGGGAAACACATGACAGTGGATAAGGCATCCTCTAAGTTCACAGAGGGTATTTTTGGCAGAAGAATTGCAGGCAGGAAAGGCAAATTCAGTGTTTATTCCAGTAAGAATAAAATACTGCCCTTTCCATGATGGAAGTGGTCCAATGTAATTAACCAGTCACCAGGTTGTTGGCTGATAGTGTCAAGGAATTATGCCATGTTGCAGATTCGGTGTGGACTGTGATGCTGGCAGATTGGGTGTTCAGGAGTGGCTGTAGCCAAACTGGCCTTGTTTAGTGGAAGTCTATGTTGCTGAGCCCATGCATAACCTCCGTCACTGCCACCATGGCCATTTTGTTCATGAGCTCATTGAGCAAGGAAGGGAGCAGCTGGAGGAAAAGCGTGACTAGTTTCCATAGAACGCATCACCCTATCCTCTTGATTGTTAAAATCTTCCCCTGCCCAGTTCACCCTTTGGTGAGCATACACCTAAAGTACAAATATCTTCACTTTTTTTGGCCATTCAGAGAGGTCTATCCCCATACCCCTTCCTCATAAATACTTATCTTCAATTATCCAGTCAGGTTTCTTCCACATCCCTGACCATGCAGCCAAACCATTGGCCACAGCCCATGAATCAGCATAAAATTGCACAACTGGCCATTTCTCCTTGCAAGCAAAGTGAACAACCAGGTGCACCACTCGAAATTCTGCCCTTTGGGAGGATTTCTCTTCACCACTGTCCTTTGAGGAGGGGATCCCAGAAAGGGGTTCTAGTGCTGCCATTGTTCACATTTGAGTGGTGCCTGCATATTGCTCAGAACCATCTGTAATCCAAGCATGAATTTTCTCTTCCTCAGTCAACTGATCTTAAGGAACTACCCATGAGGTCATATCTATAGACTGGAAGAGTGACAGGACTGGAGATCATGGGTCTTTAGGCCACTTTCTAATGCAACTTACTTGTGCCTTCAGGTTCTGATCTGGCCCAGTTTAGTATATACCACTTCAATTTCGTGAAGGAGTGCTGCTGTGCATGTCCAACTTTACAGTTCTGTGGGTCAGGCAACACCCAGTGCAAGATGGACATCTCAGACATCATGGTGACTTGATCTCTACTAAGGCCCAGTAACAAGCCAAAAGCTATTTCGCAAAGAGAAAGTGTTTTTTTGCCAAGGATAGCATGGCTTTGCTCCAAAATCCTAAGGGTCTGCACTGTGATTCACCAATCAGGGTCTTGCCAAAGACACCAAACAACCTGTCTACCTGCTATTGACACTTCAAGTACCATTGGGTCAGTGAGATCATATGGCCCAAGTGGTAGAGCAGCTTGGATGGCAGTCTGAACCTGTTGCAGAACCTTTTCTTGTTCTGGACTTCACTCAAAACTAGCAGCTCTTTGAGTCACTTGATAAATAAGTTGGAGGAGCACACCCAAATTAAGGATATGTTGCCTCCAAAATCCAAAAAGCCCTACCAGGCATTATGTCTCATTATAGATGTGGGAGGGGCCAGAAGCAATAACTTATCATTCATTTTAGAAGGAATACCTCAACATGCCCCACACCACTGGACTTCTAGAAATTTCACTTAGGTGCAAGGTGCCTGATCTTTTATTATATTAATTTCCCACCCTCTAGCACCAAGTGTTTTACAAATAAGTCCAGAGTCCTGGACATATCTGCCTTACTAGGCCCAGTCAGCATATTGTCATCAATACAATGGATCAGTGTGATGTCTTATGGAAGGGAAAGGTGATCAAGGTCCTTGCAGACTAAGTCATGACATAGGGCTGGAGACTTAGTATACCTCTGAGGTAGGACAGTGAATGTGTATTGCTGGCCTTGCCAGCTGAAGGCATACTGCTTCTGGTGGTCCTTCAAAGCAGATATGGAGAAAAAGGCATTAGACAGATCAATAGCTGCATACCAGGTATCAGGAAATATATTAATTTGTTCAAGCAATGAAACCATATCTGGAACAGCAGCTGTGGTTGGAGTCACCACTTGGTTAATTTTTCAATAATCCACTGTCATTCTCCAAGATCCATCAGTTTTTTTGCACAGGCCAAATAGGCAAGTTGAATGGGGATGTGGTAAGAATCACCACCTTTGCATTCTTCAAGTTCTTGATGGTGACAGTAATCTCTGCAATCTCTCCAGGAATGTGGTATTGATTTTGGCTTACTATTTTCCTAGGTAGGGACAGTTATAATGGCTTCCACTTGGCTTTTCTAAGACAGTAGCCCTTATTTCACTTGTCAGGGATCAATGTGGGAGTTCTGATAGTCACTAAGTATATCTATTACAATTATTTGTACTGGAAGAGGGGAGATCACTACAGGATGAGCTCTGGGACCTACTGGACCCACTGTGAGAAGAACCTGAGCTAAGATTCCATTAATAACTTGACCTCTGTATCCCCCAACTCTGACAGGTGGGCCACAGTGATATTTTGGGTCTCCTGGTATTACTGTCAGTTCAGAGCCAGTATCCAGTAATCCCTGCAAAGTCTATTTCCTTTTCCTCAATGAACAGCCACTCTCATAAAAGGCCATGGACCCCTTTGGGGAAGCCTGGGACAAAGATAAACATATAAATTTTTATAAGTGTAGTAGGTCCCTTCCTCAAGGAGACCTGGCCTCCCCTTCATTCCAGGAGTGTGGGTTTGTAAAACTGGCTCAAGCCTGGGAATTGATTGATGGGCTGTAACTCTCTATTCTGTCAATTCAAGTTAGACTGCTTTTTCACTTGATCTAGAATTCTTCTGCTTGTACAGATCAAGTAAATATTTAGCAGATTTCTCATCTACTTCACTCCTAGGGACACCATGACTAAGTAGCCAGTGCTATAAGTCCATATGAGCCAGACAATTATGATTACTGCCTTGACTACACTGTCCATTATGGTGACCCCGTTCACCTTGTCATTGTCAATTGAGTGCCACCACTTGGCCTCTACCACCATGGGATCCAATCATCCCCATTATAGTTAGGTCTCTTAATTCAGTTAAGGCAGTTCCAACTGTCAAATCTGACTTACATAAAACAGCAATCACAGCCATCTTCAAGGATGCTTGGGCTTCTTCACAAATTTGTTCCTCAC
The DNA here is from genome assembly GCF_030014295.1 of Loxodonta africana. Lineage (NCBI taxonomy): Eukaryota > Metazoa > Chordata > Mammalia > Proboscidea > Elephantidae > Loxodonta > Loxodonta africana. The sequence goes on from NC_087346.1 coordinate 93,142,098, forward strand.
CATTGTGATAAAGGCATATCCTCTGGGCAGTCAGTGGGTGAGTCTGTGGGCCTAACCTGATAAACTCATTCTAAAATGCCAATTTCCCTACACGTTTAGATACCTTCTTCTACAGTATACCAAGGCAGGTCTGGTACTTCAACTTGATTTAAAGTAGGCAAGCCACCATGTAACCCTGCTTCAGTGAACCAATCAAATACATATTGTATCCTTTTCTGACCTCTCAATCTGAATACTTGAATGAAGAATCTCTGCTTAAGGGGCCCATATCAATAAACTCAGGTGGATTCAATTTTATGTTGTTTTCACCATTAACCCTTACCCTTAATAGCCATTCCCACACATATTTTACAGGTTTCTGTTATTACATACTAGAATAGTCAAGCAGAATTCTTGTAATGTGGTGTAACTCCTCCTGGGTCACATTTTGTACTTTACTTTCTGGACTAGCTGGGACTTCAGTCAGGTTATAGGTCTAGAAGCAAAAATGGGTGGTGGAGATGTGTTTTCAGAATATTCAGCAATGTCGTGTAAGGCATCTGCCTCAGGTGATGCCCCAGGTAATTACTCAGACATCTCCTCAGGCAATATCTCAGAAAAAGTCTCCTCAGACATATCTGGATTAATCTCATCAGATAGGGGTGGAGGGGCTAATGGGTTTTTTGGCAGGTGCAATTCAATAGAATTTAGGAGCTCGGTGCCCCCATCTTCCTCATTGTCTGCCTATATGTCCTCATTTCAAGTTTCGGGATCTCATTCCTTCCCAATCAATGCCTTCACTTTAAATTCAGACACCATGCAAGGTTGAGAATTCCATTGGTATTGCAATTCAGCCACTGTTACGATGACTCTAGACTTGGTTTTTGACAATCTCAGCTTTGCTACTACAAGGAATAAGGCTTTCTTTCAAGGCACAAATGGCGACTTTGAAGCCGTTTATGTGGCACTGAAACTTTTACTCTGAAGCCCTGAACTCATTTGTTTGTTCAGCACTTTGTCTAGCTCCATTATACTTCTCGTTCTGGCAAAACTGTAGAAAAGTAACAAACATGCAGTCACCTAGAGCCTCACCTCTCACCAATACTTGATCTATTGGTGGTGATAATTTGCATATTTCTTTTGCCACCTCATACTATGGATTAGTAGTGCCCTCTTTACTACTGGAAGCAGAATACTCAACCTCTTTAAGACTAACTAGACTTGAGAACCAATTTAGAAAATTCATGCTTACAATTTTGTTTCTCTATAACCACTCTTGATATCAAATGTTAATACAACTATTATTCAAAGGTATGCACCAACCACTAAGGCCAAAGATAAAGAAACTGAAGATTTTTATCAGCTTCTGCAGTCTGAAATTGATCGAACCTGCAGCCAGGATACTTTGATAATTACTGGTGTTTGGAACATGAAAGTTGGAAACACAGAAGGATTGGTAGTTGAAAAATATGGCCTTGGTGATAGAAACAATGTCAGAGATTGATCGATAGAATTTTGCAAGTCCAATGACTTCTTCATCACAAATATTTTTTTCACCAACATAAATGGCAACTATACACATGGACCTCACCAGAAGGAATACTCAGGAATCAAATCGACCACATCTGTGGAAAGAGACAATGGAAATGCTCAATAATATCAGTCAGAACAAGGCCAGGGGCTGACTGTGGAACAGACCATCAATTGCTCATATGCAAGTTCAAGATAAAACTGAAGAAAATCAGAGCAACTCCATGAGGGCCAAAATATGACCTTGAGTATATCCCATCTGAATTTAGAGACCATCTCAAGAATAGATTTGACATATTGAACACTAATGACCTAAGACCAGTTGAGTTGTGGAATGACCTCAAGGAGTTCAAATGTGAAGAAAGCAAGAGGTCATTGAAAAGATAGGAAAGAAAGAAAAGAGCAAGATGGATGTCAGAGGAGACTCTGAAACTTGTTTTTGAATGTCAAGCAGCTAAAGCAAAAGGAAGAAATGATGAAGTAAAAGAACTGAACAGAGACTTCAAATGGTGGGTCAAGAAGACAAAGTGAAGTATTATAATGACATATGCAAAGAGCTGGAGATAGAAAACCAAAAGGGAAGAACACTCTTGGTGTTTCTTAAGATGAAAGAACTGAAGAAAAAAATTAAGCCTCGAGAAGGATTCTAAGGGAAAATATTAAATGATGCAGGAAGCATCAAAAGAAGATGGAGGGAATGCACAGAGTCATTATGCCAAAAAGAATTAGTCGATGTTCAACCATTTCAAGAGATAACATATGATCAGGAACTGATGGTACTGAAGGAAGAAGTCCAAGCTGTTCTGAAGGCATTGGTGAAAAACAAGGCTCCAGGAATTGATGCAATATCAATTGAGATGTTTCAACAAACAGATGCAGCGCTGGAGGTACTCATTCATCTATGCCAAGAAAAATGGAAGGTAGCTTCCTGGCCAACTGACTGGAAGAGATCCATATTTATGCCTATTCCCAAGAAAGATGACCCAACTGAATGCAAAAATTATCGAACAACGTCAATATCACACGCAAGCAAAAGTTTACTGAAGATCATTCATAAGCAACTGCAACAGTATATCAACAGGATGTGGAACCAGGGATATCATTGCTGAAGCCGGAGGGATCCTGGTGGAAGGCAGAGAATACCAGAAGGTTGATTACGCATATTTTATTGACTATGCAAAGGCATTCGACTATCTGGATCATATGAAATTATGGAAAACATTGCTAAGAACTGGAATTTCAGAATACTTACTTGTGCTCATGAGGAACCTGCACGTAGATTAAGAGGCAGTTGTTTGGACAGAACAAGGGGACACTGCGTGGATTAAAGTCAGGAAAGGTGTGCATCAGGGTTGCATCTTTTTACCATAACTCTTCAATCTGTGCAAGCCCTGGTCAACTCGATAGCACTGGGGTTGTTTTTATTCAATCTGTATGCTGTGCAAATAATCTGAGAAGCTGGATTATATGAAGAAGGATGGGGTATCAGGATTGGAGGACGACTCATTAACAACCTGCGTTATGCAGATAACACAACCTTGCTCGCTGAAAGTGCAGAGGACTTGAAGCACTTACTAATGAAGATCAAAGCCCACAGCCTTCAATATGGATTATGCCTCAACATAAAGAAAACAAAATCCTCAAAACTGGACCAATAAGCAACATCATGATAAATGGACAAGAGGTTGAGTTGTCACAGACTTTATGTTGCTTGGATCCACAATCAACATCCACAGAAGCAGCAGTCAAGAAATAATAAAAGACACTTTGCATTGGGCAAATCTTCTGTAAAGGACCGCTTTAAAGTATCAAAAAGGAAAGATGTCACCTTGAAGACTAAGGTGCGCCTGACCCAAGCCATAATATTTTCAATCACTTCGTGTCCATGTGAAAGCTGGGCAATGAATAAGGAAGATGGAAGAAGAATTGACGCCTTTGAATTGTGGTGTTGGCAAAGAATTTTGAATATACCATGAACTGCCAAATGAACAAATTTGTCTTGGAAGAAGTACAACCAGAATGCTCCTTAGAAGCAAGGATGTCAAGACTGTGTCTTAACATACTTCGGACATGTTGTCAGGAGTGATCAGTCCCTGGAGAAGGACATCATGCTTGGTAAAGTAAACCGGTCTGCAGAAAAAAGGAAGACCCTCAACAAGGTGGATTGACACAGTGGCTGCAACAATGAGCTCAAGCATAACAAGGATTGTAAGGATGGCGCAGGATGAGGCAGTGTTTTGTTCTGTTGTGCATAGAGTCGCTATGAGTTGGAACCGACTTGACGGCACCTAACAGCACCAAATGAGGTTATGTGTGTGGGTGCGTGTTAGTATGCGCTTGGGTATGTTTTTGTATGTATTTGAGTGTTTATTGAAAAGTTGATTCTGGCTTATATCAACTGTATAGGACAAAGTAGAACTGTCCCACAGGGTTTTCAAGGCAATAATCTTTATGGAGACAAACTGCTACATCTTTCTCCAGTGGAATGGCTGATGGGTTCGAAATACAGACCTTTTCATTAGCAGCCAAGCACTTAACCACTTCACCACTAAAAAAAAAAAAAATTATATCAACATATAGTAACTATTAACAATGTAGGACATAAATTGGCCTTGGTTCTTAGTATTCACCCACTTATCAAACAAATAAAAAATTCGATGCATTGTCAGGTTTAAAGAAAATTTTAAGTTTTTTTTTTTGCTGTCTTGATGGGTAGATGATTTAGGATAAGAGTGAGGTCGATGGACTCATCAAAGGCAGAATCTGATTGTGTTCATTGTTACTTTCTGAAATTAAATTGATATGTATATTTCTCTATTCACATAGTAAATGTCTTAGAAAATTAATTTGAATATGATTATCCCTAGGAAAAAAAATTTAAGTTATATTTATCAGTACAAAAACCTGATAAGTGCACCGATTATGAGATAATTAAAATTACTGAGATATTCTCTTTTACAATTCAAATAAGCAGTTTTCTATTTTGCTTTTAAAAATGTTTGCAGGTATTCAGTTTAATTAAATACAGTAGGAAAAAGTCATGCATATTTCTTAATTTTCTTTTAAGTTGTAAAATTATTTTTGAGCATAATTGCTAATAATAATACTAAAAAGGAGAATGGTAGCTCCTTCAAATAAAACACCTACTGTGAACTACACAATAAATCAGAGGCTTCTACAGTGAAGTCCTTAACTGCAGCATTAAAACAGGTGTGTATTCACACCTCTTATGTGAGAAAATAAGCTTAGTATTAAACAAATCATGAGAACTTCATCCCATGTTTAATTTATTTCGAGACTCATAAAGTTATGCTTGTGTAATTAAACCTATGTGTATACTTACATCACAAGCATAAAGATAAAACATAGCACTTCTTAACAAATGATAAGTCAATGCAGAAAAAGAATTGTTACGTAAAATGGCAAAAAGGGAAAAATGAATTTATGAGGAAAAGATATTTCCTTATTAATAAATTTTAGTACCTGGATATTATGAACATGTTATTTTTCAAAAGCACAAATTACTGATTGCTCAAGTCTCTGTGAGTTCCTGAAGTACCTTCTGAAATATTGTATTAGCTATCACGTAGCATTCTTTTTAACACAGTGTCTTTGGAATTGAATGACTTGAATTGGCATAGAAACAAAGGACTATCATGAAAATACAGCTGTTTTAGACAAAACCACAAAACCCAATTGCAGATATGCGGCTGCATCTCAGTAACAACTAGAAATGAGTGTATGTATACCCCAAGGATTCTCTCCATTTCTTCTGTTTCTCTTTATGCTTCCTGGGCTTTTCTGAAGAATAATGCAAGGAGCATGGATGTTAGCAAGTCCTTAGCTTTATATCATGTACTTTTAGCAAAGACAGAAACCAAAGACACAATCTCTTTCTTCTACTGCATAATAATGAGACATGGATAAATTTGTTCAGATTTTGTAGGATATTTTATGCTGGAGCAAAAATCTCTGGCTTAGAGACAATTGTGTAATAAGACCTCTTGCTGGGAGCTATAAAAAAAGGGAACAGAGAGGGGATAAGAGGGAACTTCACAGAAGAAAATGCATGCTAAAAACAACAAAAAAATCTATTTAAATTCATTATAGTCTACATACATTTTATCATATGTTGTTATATTTGGTTGTATTAAAAAATTTGAAAATCAATAATTCATGCAAAAGAATTTTACTAACCAAAATGTTTTATGAGTTGGTATGTCTTTTCTCTGACCACGATAACTAAAAATTAAATCAAGTTGCATATCACATAAGACTTAAAAGGCAATATCTCACATGTTTTGTCCTAAAATATTTCAGAAGTGGGTAAATTTGTGGATACATATTTTTAAAAGTCTTTTAAATGTTTTTGTCTCCATATGTATATATTTGTATTTAAACCGAAAACTCCTGTGCTTTTTATAGTTAGCTAACTGAATTTATCTCAAGATAACTCTTTCATCAGTAGTATGTAAATACCTCTTCCCCTCTCATTAACACTGTCAAAAAGTTAAAACATATTGCTCAATATACAAGAAATATCACATGTAATGTGAATCAAGTTAGAGATAATAGATCTTAGATTGTTTTAATATTTATCACGTGTCAACCATTTTGGGAGGCAAAGTGGACCACAATTCATAGATTCATCCATTCTGGCGTAATTTATTATTCTCCAGACTGACCACATGGCAATCTATACAAATTATTAAACTATAAATAATTGAGTTGTATAAATCATATATTTTCCCCACTTACTTTAAACATAAGGCTGCAGAAACTATCTTGGGTTTGGATTGGTCGTTTTTTCTCATCATCATGAACTTGCCCAATTAGTGAAATAAATAAACTGAAATTGGGCATATTAGGCTGTGTTATAAGTTCACAATGTTAATATTTTACCTGAAATCATTCTAAATGTTAATTAATGCCCAAAGGAGCTTAATTCATATTTCTACATTTGTGTTCCATACTAAAACATGCAGTTCATAAATATTGCCTGATTTGAAAATTCTTGGAAGACAAATCAAGTAGGAAATGCACTAAAGTCATCATAAAATATGCATCAATTGGTCTCAATCCACCCGGAGCAAAGAAGAATGAAGAACACCAAAGACACAAGGTAATTATGAACCAAAGAGACAGAAAGTGCCACATAAACCAGAGACTGTATCAACCTGAGACCAGAAGAACTAGATGGTGCCTGATTACAACTGAAGACTACCCTGACAGGGAACACAACAGAGAACCCTTGAGGGAGCATGAGAGCAGTGGGATGCAGCCCCCAAATTTACATAAAAAGACCAGACTGAATTAGTCTGACTGAGACTAGAAGGACCCTGGTGATCAAGGTCCCTAGACCTTCTCTTAGCCCAGGACAGGAACCATTCCCAAAGCCAGCTCTTCAGAAGGGGATTGGACTGGACAATGGGATAGAAAATGATGCTGGTGAAGAATGAGCTTCTTGTATCAAGTAGACACATGAGACTATGTTGGCATCTCCTGTCTGGAGGGGAGATGAGAGGGCAGAGGGGGTCAGATGCTGGCCGGATGGACACAAAATGAGAGGGTGGAGGGAAGGAGTGTGCTGTCTTATTAGGCGGAGAGCAATTAGGAGTATATAGCAAAGTGTATACAAATTTTTGTATAAGAGACTGACTTGATCTGTAAACTTTCACTCAACGCACAATAAAAAATAAAAAAGTCATCATAAAATAAGTAGATTAAATTAAACATCTTTCATCAATGTATTTGAAAAATATAATGAATTCTTCACATGTGAGACTCTAATTTACCTGAATATGTGATATAGGGGCAGAGATTTAGAATGAAAAATAGAATATTTTAGAAATAATCATATAATAAGTTTTTACTTCTAAATATTCTTATTAAATTTAATTCAAATGGAAGTAAACATTTCAGGTTATAAGGAGGCTTGTTATGTGGATTAGTGCAAGACAAATGCTTGTTTAACCTTTTTCATATGTACAAACAAAATGAAAAACAAAGTGGTAAATAACTAGTAAAATTGTTAAAAATAAACGTTCATCTGATATATTACAAAGAAAATGTGTAGAACCTACTTCAGTATACAAAACAGTTGTTACTGTTAGGTGCCATTGAGTTGGTTCTGTTCATAGTAACCCTACGTACAACAGAAAAAACACTGCCTGGACCTGTGCCATCCCCACAACCATTGCTATGTTTGAGCCCACTGTTGCAGGCACTAAGCCAATCCATCGCATACAGTGCCTTCCTCTTTTTCAGTGATTCCCTACTTTACCAAGCATGATGTCCTTCTCCAGGAATGGTCCCTCTCGATAACATGTTCAAAGTACCTGAGATGAAGTCTCACCATCCTTGCTTTATAAGGAGCATTCTGGCTGTACTTCTTCCAAGACAGTTGTGTTTATTCTTCTGGAAGTCCATAGTATATTCATTATTCTTAGCCAACACCATAATTCAAAGGTATCAACTCTTCTTAATTCTCCATATTCATTGTCCAGCCTTTACATGCATATGAGGCAATTGAAAATATCATGGCTCTGATCAGGTGCACCGTAATCCTCAAAGGGACATCTTTGCTTTTTAACACTTTAAAGAGGTCTTGAAAAAGAGTCACTGCACCAAAAAGAATTGATAGAGGTTCAGCCATTTCAGGAGGTAGCATATGATCAAGAACCAGTGGTACTGAAGGAAGAAGTCCAAGTTGCACTGAAGGCATTGGCTAAAAAAAAAGCTCCACGAGTTGACTGAATACCACTGAGGTGTTTCAGCAAATGGGTACATAGCTGAAGGTGCTCACTCATCTATGCCAAGAAATTTGGAAGACAGCTACCTGGCCAGCCAACTGGAAGAGATCCATATACGTACACACTCCAAAGAAAGATGGTCCAACAGAATGTGGAACAGAACTCTAGGTATCAATTAAATATTCATTCAGTGAATGAAAACTTACACCAATAAGAAATAAAACGTAACCATAATAGTCCAACATTTTAGCAAACAAAATATAAACCACCAGGTGGAGCTGGAATTATATTTTTTTATAAAATGTGAATGAAACTGGATTTAAATATTGTGTAAAATGTATGTGGTATGTATGATTTTTAGAACATCAGATAACATAATGTGTCTTTTGTAATTACTAATACTTTCTCAACAAGATAAATTATTATTGTGTAAAATATGACTTTATGGGTTTTTTTTCAATATATATGTATAAGCTGTAATTCCATACATAACGTTTATAGTGACAGCTAAATTCTCCCTGAATTTCTGGCCCGGTTTCCACCTAGGTGAAAGAATTTGTACCAGAGTCATCTTTACCATGGTAAAACCTCAAAAATACTTGTAATGAAAATAATAGGTTTATAAGCAATATCAGACAATTGATAAGCTGTGAAACTGTTGTTCAATATTTATTTCTAGACCTTTGGCAGAACAGTGAATAAAGATAATCTAGCAAAAAAATAGTGTTTAATTTTAAATTTTTTAATTATGCAGATATCATGTCTTCTGTTTAAATTAATATCTTTGCTAATAAGCAGAATATTCACTGCCAAAGGATTGGTTATACTTCTAGAGCTTAAGAGAATTTAGCACTTCTGATAAATGCCAGGAAGTCTCCTGTGATGTGAACATTTAAAAATTATTTCCAAATCAGCTTAATGTAGGCTCAGAGTTTCTTCATTATGTACAATTTATAAAAGATATATTAAAACAAAGATGAAAACCATGGAAAGGAGTTTCCTCTTGAGAGAATTTGATAAACTTTCCCAAACCAGTATAATCTACCTAGGATCTGGGGCCATTCTAGGGTACTAAGGAAATTCTAAGAAGTTACAAGTTTCATAATTTTGCAAACATTTCATTGTGTGCTAATTCAGCTGCACTCTTTTTCACGTCTACAATAACTCATTTTATTCTGAATATAAATTTTAACTATATTTACACAGTGAAGTGGTTAACCTCTTATGAAGAATTTTTGTTAGAATCAGATCTTGAGATGTGACTGGTGAGTTTACTGCCCTCTTATTTTATTGGATGATCTCTTTAGAAAACACAGTCTTGAAAACTTGGAAGGCTGAGAAAAGAACAACTCTAAATGATCATTTCTTTCTTTCTTTTTTTTTTTTTTTTTTGAACAATGCTATAGTTTTGTTCCATACTTAAAAATCCATCTTTCCCCAAGAAGCCATAGGCTTGATAGGTATAGGTGATAAGAGCAATAGTTACATATAATGTTTCAACCTAAAATATCTAACTATGCATCCTAAATGACTCTGTGTATTCCTTCCATCTTCTTTTGATGCTTCCTGGCTCATTTAATATTTTCCCTCAGTAAATATATGCAAATAAAATCCAGAACTCTGAAGTGTTTTCCTAAAAGACACAATAAAATAAAACATTTTATTAGAGTATAACACTTGGTCTAAATTTCTTGTCTTACACTTTGTTCTCTAGAGAAGCAAAACCAATAAGACATACATACGTACAAGCATGTGTGTATATATATATATATCTATCTATCTATATATATATATATATATAGATAGATAGATAGATATAAATGTATGTATATGTATATTGGAAACCCTGGTGTCATAGTGGTTAAGTACTACGGCTGTTAACCAAGAGGTCTGCAGTTCAAATCCATCAGGTGCTCCTTGGAAACTCTATGGGGCAGCTCTACTCTGTCCTATCGGGTCGCTATAAGTCGAAATTGACTCGAGGGCAGCATTTTTTTAATATAGATATTTGTTGTTGTTAGGTGCCGTCGAGTCAGTTCCGACTCATAGTGACACTGTGTACCAGAGAACGGAAACACTGCCCTATCCTACAACATAATCACAATCTTTGTTATGCTGGACCCCATTGTTGCATCCAATGTGTCAGTCCACCTCGCTGAAGGTCTTCCTCTTTTCCGCTGACCCTGTAATTTACCAAGCATGATGTCCTTATCCAGGGACTGATCCTTCCTGACAACATGTCCAAAGTTTGTAAGGCACAGTATTGCCATCCTTGCTTCTAAGGAGCATGATGGTTGTACTTCTTCTGAGACAAATTTGTTCTCTCTTTAGGCAGTCCATGGTATATTCAATATTATTTACCAACACCACAATTCAAAGGTGTCAGATCCTCCTCAGACTTCGCCCAGCTTTCGCATGCATGGGTGAGGCACACCTTAGTATTCAAGGTGATATCTTTGCTTTTCAAAACTTTAAAGAGGTCTTTCACAGCAAATTTGCCCAATGCAATGTGTCTTTTGATTTCTTGACTGCTGCTTATATGGACGTTGATTGTGGAACCAAGTCGAATGAAATCCTTGACAACTGCCATCTTTTCTCTATTTATCGTGATGTTGCTTATTGTTCTAGTTGTGAAGATTTTTGTTTTCTTTATGTGGAGGTGTAAACCATGCAGAATGCTTTGGCCTTTGATCTCATGAGTAAGTGCTTCAAGTTCTCTTCACTTTCAGCAAGGAAGGTTGTGTCATCTTCATATTGCAGGTTGTTAATGTGTCTCCCATCAACCTCGATGCCCTGTTCTTCATCATGTAGTCCAGCTTCTCAGATTATTTACTCAACATACAGATTGAATAGGTATGGTAACTTTCCTGACTTTAAGCCATGCAGTATCCCCTTGTTCTGTCTGAACAAATGCCTCTTGATCTATGTACAAGTTCCTCATGAGCACAATTAAGTGTTCTGGAATTCCCAATTTTTGTAATATTATGCAGAATTTGTTACGACCCACACAGTTGAATGCCTTTGCATAGTTAATAAAACACAGGTAAACATCCTTCTGGTATTCTCTACTTTCAGCCAGGATCCACCTGACATCAGCAATGATATCCCTGGTTCCACGTCCTCTTCTGAAACTGGCCTGAAGTTCCAGCAGTTCCCTGTTGATACACTGTTGTAGCCACTTTTGAATAATCCTCAGGAAAACTTTACTTTCATGTCATATTAATGACACTGTTTGATAATTTCCACATTCGGGTGGATCACCTTTCTTGGGAATAGGCATAAAGGTGGATTCTTCCAGTAGGTTGGCCAGGAAGCTGTCTTGCAAATTTCTGGCATAGATGAGTAAGCACTTTCATTGCTGCATCCATTTGTTGAAACATCTCAATTGATATTCCATCAATCCCTGGAGCCTTGTTTTTAGCCTTAAGTACTATCTGTTCCTGATCATATGTTACCTCTTGAAATGGTTGAAAGTCCACCAATTCTTTTTGGTATAATGACTCTTATTCCTTCCATCTTCTTTTGTTGCTTCCTGCACTGTTTGATATTTTCCCCAAAGAATCCCTCACTATTGTGACTCAAGCCTTCAATTTTTCCTTCCATTCTTTCAACTTAAGAAATGCAGAGTGTGTTCTTTCCCTTTGTTTTCTATCTCCAGGCCTTTGCACATGTCTTTATAACATTTTATTTTGTCTTCTTGAGCCCCCCTTTGAAATCTTCTGTTCAGTTCTTTTACTTCATCATTTCTTCCTTTTGCTTTACCTGCTCGACATTCAAGAACAAGTTTCAGAGTCTCTTCTGACATTCATTTTTATCTTTTCTTTCCTGTCTTTTTAATGACCTCTTGCTTTCTCCATGTATGATGTCCTTGATATCATTCCACAAATTGTCTGGTCTTTAGTTGTTACTGTTCAATGCATCAAATTTATTCTTGAGATTGTCTTTAAATTCAGATGGGATATACTCAAGGTCGTCCTTCGGCTCTGATAGACTTATTCTAATTTTCTTCAGTTTCATCCTGAACTCGCATAAGAGCAATTGACTGTCTGTTCCACAGTTGGCTCCTAACCTTGTTCTGACTGATGATATTGAGCTTTTCCATTGTCTCTTTCCACAGATGTTGTCAATTAGATTCCTGTGTATTCCATCTACAAGGTCCATGTGTATGGTTGCCATTTATGTTGGTGAAAAAAGCTATTTGCAATGAAGTCTCCAGTCTTCCAAAATTCAATCATTTGGTCTCCGGCATCATTTCTATCACCAAGGCCATATTTTCCAACTACCGACCCTTCTTTTTTTCCAACTTTCACATTCAAATCAGCAGTAATTATCAATGCATCCTGATTTCAGGTTTGATCAATTTCAGACTGCAGAAGCTGGTAAAAATCTTCAATTTCTTCATCTTTGGCCTTAGTTGTTGGTATGTAAATTTAAATAATAGTCGTACTAACTGGTCTTCCTTGTAGGTGTATGGTTATTATCCTATCACTGACAGTGTTGTACTTCAGCACAGATCTTGAAATGTTCTTTTTGATGATGAATGCAACACCACTCCTCTTCAAGTTGTCATTCCCAGCAAAGTAGACCATATGAAGGTCAACTCTACTTTGAGAAGGCAGCTCTTCCCCAGTTATCTTTTGAGAGCCTTCCAACCTGGGGGGTGCATCTTCTGGCACTAGAACAGATAATGTTCTGTTGCTGTTCATAAGGTTTTCACTGGTTAATTCTTTTCAGAGGTAGACTGCTGGGTCCTTCTTCTTAGTCTGTTTTAGTCTGGAAGCTCAGCTGAAACCTGTCTGCCATGGGTGACCCTGCTGGTTTCTGAATACCAGTGGCATATTTTCTAGCATCACAGCAACGTGTAAGCCCCAATAGTATGCCAAACTGACAGATGCATGGGGGGCATAAACACACACATGCACACATATGCATATATACATACATACAAATATTTGTATGCCCATATGTGTATTTTAAAAAAAAAAATTATATATATATATATACACATATATATATAAATGGTTAATCAATCAGCTGCTATCCAAAAAATGTCAGAAGTTCAAACCCACCAGCTGCTCCTTGGAAACCCTATGGGGCTGTTCTATTCTGTCCTATAGTATTGCTATGAGTCAGAGCCAACTCAATAGCACATAACAACAACACAACAACAAATATATATATATACATACACACATACATTCACTTATATATATATGCTGTGGAGGTACAGTGGTCAAGAGCTCAGCTGCTAACAACAAAAAAAAGATCAGCTCTAGAAATTCACCAGCCACTTCTTGGAAACTCTAGGGGGCAGTTCTACTCTATCCTAGAGGGTTGTTGTGAGTCAGAATCGACTTAAGGGCAAAGAGTTTTATATGTACACACATACCTACTTATGTGTAGATACACATACACACATACCTACATATGTGTAGAGAAATATATATATATATTTATATATGTAAACATACACATATACACACAGAGAGAAAGAGAAAGAGAAATTTACTTCAAGGAAATGGCTCACACAATTGCGGAGGCTGGCGAATCCAAAACCTGCAGGTCCGGCAGTAGGCTGGAGACTTCTGCAGGTCTACATCGCAAGAACTGGAAATCAGGAAACAAGAAAAGTGCAGGGTCGGAGTGAACAAGCTTTGCCAGATCATCTTTTTATATACTGGAGGCAGGCCACATCCCCAAGGAAACTTCCTTTTCAACTCCTTGCCTGATTACATCATGGAAAATTATTACATTATGTTAGATTATGGAAGAGCAACCAGTCCAGTGTCTGAGAAACTAATAGGAATCATAGCCTATCCAAACTGACACATAACATTAATCACCACAAATCCCTTTGAGGAAAAGATCATGAGTCTAGAGGAAGGCAGTAGACAATGCTAAGATCGGAAGATATTTCTTGCATATTTTCTTTTGTATCTTATCACCAGAGAATAGACGAATGCTTGTTTTTGAATACAAAGATTTTGACTTATTATCTCTGCAGATGAAAACTAAGGAGATGGCAATTTACATGCTAAAACCAGTTACCAGCGAGTCTATTCCGACTCACAGCAACCCCATAGAGCAGAGTAGAACTGCCCCATAGAGCTTCCAAGGAGCTGTGGATTCGAACTGCTGACTATGGTTAATAGCCACAGTTCACTGTAGTTAGGTCTTAACTACTATGTCACCAGGGTTTCAATTTATATACCAGGTCTACTTAATTATATATTTTTTCATTGTTCTTGCTAGACAATTTCATAATTCATTATCAGTTCTATTTCATGTAGATGAAATTGTCAAGGTAAATCTTGACATAGTGAAGGAATAACTAAGTTGTTACATAGATAATGAAGTCAGAAAGTTTAGAAACATAGTTGGTTTCTGTACTTGGCCAGTTTTCTGCTACCTCTTTTGGTAGGTAATTAATTGGTCTCATTATTAAAATAGGTGTGGTAAAGATACTGAACAGGATTACCAGAAAAAAACAACCAGAGATATAGATTTTATAGAGAGACTTATATGTTCTGTTTCAAGTATTACACATTTCCAAATTTCAGAGATGTTTATAATCAGTCTAAAGAGCATATGAATCTTCTAGTCACACATATTTGTATTTAACTACAGTTTCTCCCGAGTCTGTGAATGTCTGAGAATTGACTAAGCATTTTGTTAGTCTCAGCTCCCTACTCAGTAATGCCTTTTACTCTGCTACGAAGGTGAAACAGAGAGAGTTTTGGTATTAAATCTACTATTTGCAAACTAGTTTAGGGGCATCATAAAAACATTCACAAAATATCATTAAAGGTCAGCAATAAACTGGCTAAATTGCCTTGCCTTTTAAATATATGGGCGGCCAGTCTATCCCCAAAAGCTTTGAGTTTGAAAATTAGCCGCTGAGCATGCACTGTAGTTAATTTTCATAGCTGTTCGAATATGATGTATCAGCACCATAATAAACCTTCCTGCGTAATAAACCCTTCCCTGATGCAAATCAATAGACTGTTATGCTGCATGAAAAGAAACTGAGTACATGGAAACTTTAAGATATCTATGAAGAGCCAGAGCATAAAAACATCGCAAAACGAACTACACTGTTTCTGTATGAATGCTGGAGAAAACTAGTAATAGGAAACTGCATTAAAAAGTATAAAAAGAAATAAAGAAAATCAAGTAGGACTGAGAATAGAGGAGTCTGGCTCTGTCACTTGGCTGTTTCCTAGGTAACCAGAACGGTGGAATGGGGAATCTCAAAACAAAATTGCAAGCCCCATAACTTTAAAAATACTTTTGTATTTAAATCTTTGCTGACCCACAGGAACAAAATTCAATTTAAATAAAATTCAGGTAGAATTTTAAATGTGATAATAAAAAGCTGAGAATGATTCCATACCATCAGGTTATCCCGCAAAAGTAGCAGTCAGTGTCTCTCCACGTTTGTAGGTTAGATAATCTGGTAAATTTGCCTTAACACACATTAATACTCTGGCTTTAGTTCAGTTGGATGAGAATGGTAATGTTCTAATTGTAAAAAAAAAAAAAAAAAAAGCTATCACTAACTCCTGCTCCATCCCCCTTATAAAAATACAGTCTTCTAAGAAACTTCAATTTTAAGTTAAGTGATCATTGAGATTCTGAATATGCCCCAGAAATAATTGCTGCTTTTGGCATGACTGTGGTCTTAATAGACTTGAATTATTTGCCTTTAGTAAGCTGAAGGTTAGATGAACTTTAAAAACCCCATGTAATAACTCTGTTTGACATAGCACCAAATTACTAAGGATCCAATCACAAGTGTTCTACATTCTTACTTAAAACGACTTTTATCATTCGATAATGGGCAAGGCATTGCATTTTCCAGTGTTTCTGCTTCCCCAGTGTTAACATCGTGGTTGTTTTTGTTAGTTGTCAGCAGATCAGTCACAATTCATGGTGACCCAATGTACAACAGAACAAAAAGCTGCCTGGTCTTACAATATCCTCAAGATTGTCAGCATGCTGAAGTCCATTGTTGCCTTCTCACCTAGGGGGTTCATCTCCTAGGACTCTGTGGAACAATATTTTGTGGTGATCACCAGGGTTCTCATTGGCTAATTTTCAGAAGTAGGTTGTCAGGCCTTTCCTCCTAGTCTGTTTTAGTCTGGAAGTGCTGCTGAAACCTGCACGTGGTGACCCTGTTGATATTTGAAACACCAGTGGCATAGCTTCCACAGATGAGTGATGGCAGTGTTAATGCAGGAATAATAATATCCGAAAGTCACTTTATTCTATAAACCAAAAAAAGAAAACTCAAACCTGTTGCCATCAAGACAATTCCCATTCATAGTGACCTATAGGACAGAGTAGAATTACCCCATAGGATTTCCAAGGAGCAGCTGGTGGATTTGAACCGTTGACCTTTTGGCTAACAGTTGAGCTCCCAACCACTGTACCACCAGGGCTCCCACTTTAGTCTATACAAAGGAAAAAAGAAAATTATAAGAAATGATGTCAGTTTGCACTGCTTATTTAGTCTGTAATTTGACTTTCAGTTCTGTTTCACCATGTGTTCTCTCGTGTGTTCAAGACAGTCTTTGTAGCCTGGGATGTTCAGAATCCTCAGAAACAAAACCTGATTTTTCTGTACTGGCAACAACTGCTCCAGATATTTTCTTCATTTGAAACTTACTTATTCTATTTAATATTGCCTTGCACGTATGCTGTAGCTAATCTACTAAACTGATTATCTTCCGATATGTAATAAGTGATAATATGATAATGCTATTTTTTCTAACAAAAATTCTGAATTGATTATCCATTCACCTATTTGCCAGATTTTAAATGATCACCTATTTTGTGGTAAGCACTGTGCCAGGTTATGAAAGAGGGAAGGGAAAGATGTCTATAGCAAAGTCAATACTATTAAGCAATATTGTCTTGTGAAATTTGTACTCTTTGGTAGCCATTGCACGTAGATTATTTATAGTCCCTGCACACCAACACTTAGCATAAATACTATCTCTGTTTAGTAACTGTGGAGGCAGAGAATAAAGCAACATATCCACTATAAATTGAAAAAGAAACAAAAAAAATAGTCTTATCTGCCACTATAGCTAAAGGAAAAACAACACAAAAACATGTAATCAAATGAAAATCCAGAAATTTCATGCGAGCAGAACCTTGGAGGCAATTCTGCTGCATTAAATAGGTGTGGACTTAATTGCCAGCCTTATGAGAGATCCAACTTACCAAATAAGAAAATAAATGACAAAAAAATGACTTCTTAGAATTTCAGTAAATCCACAAAATTAGGGAAGATAGGTAATTAGCACCTCCACATCCTAAAGAGACTGCCAAGGAACTGCAATACATCCTTTCCTGTGTGAATAACAGGTGACCAAACTGGATATCATTGACCCTCTCTCCACTACGAGAATCAGCACATAGAGAGAGAAATTGAGAAATTCAAGAAAATTATATATTTTGTGAGTCATAGGCCTTAGTGAGGGGTGGGCAAAGGATGTAATCTCTTTCCTTCCACATTAAGCCAAGTGAAGATGGAGCATTGAAAACTGCTCTTTGAGAACTGCTATGTCTAAAAGCATTTGCTGCCACTAGCATCACCATCACACCCCACCTCTACTGGATTATTAGAGAATCCGAAGAAACCTATGGATCCACCCAAGTGCACCAGAGAAGTAGATGAAAATAAACTTCTTAGGGGAACTTAATAATGGCCTTTGGAGTAAGGGAAGATGAAAAGACGGCTGGTTCAACCCATGAACACTGAGCAAATAAAGAGCAGTGGCAGAGCTACTAGTTCTGCCATAATTTGGCATGGCAAGCAATAAATGTGTTTTGGGCCAGTAGACAGAAACATTGTTGAAATTTTCTCACTGTAACTCCTTTATCCTGCTCCCCCACCAAGTCTGATCCATCCGATTCATTTGGGCCCTTTGTTATTAGATGCCCTAGAGTTGGTTCCACTCTATGTACAACACAATGAAACACTGTCTAGTCCTGAGCCATCCTCACAAACTTTGCTCTGATTGAGCTCATTCTTGCAGCCACTGTGTCAACCCATCTCCTTGAGGGGCTCCCTCTCTTTCAATAACCCTCTACAAACATGATGTCCTTCTCAAGGGTTAGATCACTTTCCTTTGAAATGAGCATGAATATGGATCTCTTCCAGTTGATTGGCCAGGTAGCTGTCTTGATTTCTTGGCATAGAGGAGTGAGCACCTCCAGCACTGCATCCATTTGTTGTGTGTTCTCAACTGGCATTCTTTCAATTCCTGGAGTTTTGCTTTTCACCACTGCCCTCAATGACCTTTTAGACCTCCTCATATTCTAGAAACTGAAGAGGTAGTAAAATACTGCTCCTTCTGACACAAACATGAAACAAAAGCAGATACAGATTTTCTTTATTTCACTGCTTTACATGGTCCAGGGCTATACTTTTTAGGAACTCTGTTAAATGGACTTATGTTGTTCCATCAGATGAGTTTTCTCATGACATGTAATGAAAGGAAAAGCACCATATAGCTCTGCATCTCTTTTCCCCCAATATCTGTGTTTTACTCTATCACGCTGTAAAAGGATTTGAAAATCTCTTAAGTCACTCTAGTCTTTCATCATAGCTGTAATTAGACTTTATTCCAATTTTCTTCTTTGTGCATAAAGAAACTATAACCCAGTAAAGAATAGATGAAAAGTGATAAATACTCTTAATGAATTATTGCTGATAAAGTCTCATCACCAGATGTCATTAATTAAAAAAAAAAAAGAAATATTTTTCTATTTTACCTAGATATAATATAGCTGTTACAGGGTAGAGGAAGTGAAGAATTTTGAGTTAAGAAAATATATAATGAAAGAAAATATTCAATGGAAAAATGAAATTTAGGGAATTTGCTATAATTGTATGTATTTTTTAGGGTATTCATATGAGGTGATGTAACAAAGCAATCATGTATTTCAGTAGATAACAAAATAAAGTTTTTTGTTTTGTTTTGTTTGTTTTTAGTTTGGACTGTGACTGGGTATTCAGGCACCACATCCTCTGGCCATATAGGAATCCTCGCTACTTCCAAATTTTGGCACCACAATCGTCTGTGATTTCCAAGGGCACTTAGGGTCTTATGATTTTGATATTCTACCTGTCATTCCATCAGCTGGTCACACAATGAGGAGAAAGAGAGAAAATTTCACATAACATTTCATGACATGAGTTGGAGGTGAAATATATCAAAACCACCATATGTTCCATTAGTCACAAAATAGTCAAAAAAAGGTCCAAGCTAAATTCTAGAGAAGCAGGGAAATGCAGTCTTCCTATGTAAGAGAAAAAAAAGAAATACAATTTTTTTTTTTTTTTAGCCATACTCTAACATACTCATTTGGCATCCATGTTTCTGTTTCACTCTTTAGTCCACACACATATAACGCATCATCTCCTACCCAAGGGGAATGCAAAATCTCAATTGCTCTTTGTTGCTCCAAGTCCAGGATTTGAGATTAATGTGCAGTTTTGACCATCACGTCTAAGTATGACACATTGTAGTTAAGTGTCTGTGAGCTGAGAAAAACAAGTGTATGCTTCACCACCAAACTTATTTATTTGTAAAAAAAAAAAAAAAAAGTTTGTCACATGATAATTTTTATGCAATCAAAACCAAGACATTTAAGCAGAAGAACTCTAAAAATGAATATTTTAACACAAGTATGTTTGATTCCATCAGTCATTCATTACATTGTTTGGAGATTAGACACGCCACTAGTTAGAATGAAATTTAATGAACGAATTCATTTCTTTCCCTGTTGGGTTGTTTGTTGTGCTCATGGGAAATCATATTATGTTAGAGAAATGGTGCACCACAACAGAAAAGAGAATGTAAAGTTATATGTGATGTGTTTTGCCTACACACAAATTAAAGAAAAAAATTCAAACATTGAGAATGATTTTTTTTTTTTTTTTAACTTTACTGAACTAGCATTCCCTTTTAAAAAAAGAATCTTATTAAGTTCCACCAGAAAACCCAGTAGTTTGTGGCGGGGCAGGGGAGGTAAAAGTGTAACCAGTTTACTGCATGAGACAAAGCAATGAAAATGACATTTTTAAGTTCTACTATACATAAAACTTGAAATAGAAGAAGAAATACATAATTTGAGCATTACCTAAATCTTTCAAAACTGAATAGATTCTCGAAATGCTGGAAACTCCAATGAACCTAAAATGTACCACCTAATCTTCAAGATGATTAAAGCTCACTGATTAAATAAACTAACTGTACGTAGTTGGATTGAGATAACAGCCTAATATTTCTGCAGTACTAAACTAACTTTAAGAATAAATGGCCTACTTAATAATAAAATTCTTTTGATAAGTTATAATAAGCCCTTTGTACTATCTCACTTAAAAAAATGTAAGGTTTTTATTTGAAAAATTAAACATCAAATTGAAATATGATTTAAAACTTTGTGCTCATCCTGCAACTGCTCATAACAAGGGTCCCATGATACAGCATTACTTAATACTAATTAAAAAATTATAAAATTCTATTCAATATAAATTACAGATCAAATAGGTATGGCGAAAGCATACAACCCTGATGAACACCTTTCCTGACTTTAAACCACACAGTGTCCCCTTGCTCTGTTCTGGAACTCCCATTCTTTGCAGTGTTATCCATAATCTGTTATGATGCACACAGTCGGATGCCTTTGCATAGTCAATAAAACACAGGTAAACATCCTTCTGGTGTTCTCTGCTTTCAGCAAGGATCCAGCTGATATCGGCTATGATATCCCTGGTTCCACATCCTCTTCTAAATCTAGCTTGAATTATTGGCAGTTCCCTGTGGACGCACTGCTGCAGCTACTTTTGAATGATCATCAACACAATTTTACTTGTGTGTGATATTGATGATATTGTTTGATAAGTTCCACATTTGATTGGATAACCTTTCTTGGGAACAGGCATAAATACAGATCTCTTCCCATCGGTTGGCCAGGTTGCTGTCTTCCAAATTTCTTGGCATAGACAAGTAAACACTTCCAGCATTGCATCTGTTTGTTTTAACTTCTCAATTGGTATTCCATCAATTTCTGGAGCTTTTTTTTTTCCCACAAATGCCTTCACTGTAGCTTGGATCTTCCTTCAGTACCATTAGTTCCTGATCGTATACTACCTCCTGAAATGGTTGAATATCGACCAATATTTTTTTTTGGTAGAGTGACTGTGTATTCCTTCCATTTTCTTTTGATGGTTCCTGAGTTGCTTAATATTTTTGCCATAGAATCCTTCACTATTGCAGCTCAAGGCTTGAATTTTTTTCTTCTGTTCTTTCAGCTTGAGAAAGCCATTACAATACGCTATTAAGCCATTAAAATTTTAAAAGCTAAGAAACTTAGAAGGAAATGAAAAAATGTAAAAAAATACAAAATATCTAAAGTATTGGTATGAAACAAATTATTTTTACTCCTATATGTCTCTAATACAGCTAAATGTGCAGTCTTACTGTAATTAAATTCATAAATGATACGCCATATTAATATTTCACAGTGCAGAATTATCCTACAGAATAAAAGACATCATTTTGATAATTGATTACATAACTGGAAAAATCCATAATATGAAAATTGAGTTTTCGCTGATTAAAAAAGTAAGCATCACGTTTTGTTATCAGGTAGACATAATTGCAATCAATATATAAAATATTTGAAAAACAGAAATGTGATTATGTAACTGTCCTATTTTAACATACATTTCTCTTCATTCTTTTTACTGAGAAGAAAAAAATGATTCGGAAAAAGCGATTTTCAAATTTTCAGTAGTCCAGATGTCCCTTGAAAGCAACAACGATCAGGAAAGGTTTACTGGGCATGCTCTCCTTTTCCTGAGAAATTAATGGTGCCCACTATTTTTTTCTGTTACTTTAAGCACCTTCCTAATAGCTAAATTGATACAATTAGTATTAATTATGGGTTTATTTTCTCTCATGTTTTTCTTTGTAAATTTTCTTCTCCATTGTTCTGTTATTTTTTTTAATTTCTTATTTAAAATTTTATTGCTTTTTGTTTTGAAAAAAAAGGAAATAAATGTAACATAGCATTATTAACACTACTATAACAAAAATACTGCAGAGCTATTAAATTTATTCATTGGTCTATAAATATTAAGCAAGAGGCTGCGGAGACTCTGATGTCTTGAGAAGTATTTTCTGACTATTCTTCCACATAATGAGCAAATGAAAAGAATAAGTGTATATTATCATCTTCTATCAGCTCAGACAAAGAAAAGGTGAACTCTCTTTTGAGAACCCTCAAATAATATGCCAAATTCCATTTGAAAATTGTTAGGTGTCATCAAGTTGGTCCTGACTCATAGTGACCTTTGCACAAAAGATGGAAACACTACGCGGTCCTGCACCATCCTCACAATTGTTGCTGTGCTTGAGCCCACTGTTGCAGCCACTGTGTCAATCCATCTTCTTGAGGGTCTTCCTCTTTTTTGCTGATCCTCTATTTTACAAAGCATGATGTACTTCTCCAGGGACTGATCCCTCCTGATAACATGTCCAAAGTATGTGAGACATAGTCTCACCATCCTTGCTTCTAAGGAGCATTCTGCCTGCACGGTTTCCAAGACAGACTTTTACGTTTTTTTGGCAGTCAATCAATATTCTTTGACAACACCGTAATTCAAAGGCATCATTTCTTCTTTGGTCTTCCTTATTCATTGTCCAGCTTCCACATGTATATAAGGAGATTGAAAACACCATGGCTGAGGTCAGGTACATCTTAGTTTTCAAGGGGATATTTTCACTTTTCAACACTTTAAAGAGGTCTTTTGCAGCAGATTTGCCCAATTCAATGCATCTTTTGATTTCTTGACTGCTGCTTCCATGGGTATTAATTGCAGATCCAAGTAAAATGATCCTTAACAACCTCGATCTTTTCTCTGTTTATCATGATGTTACTTATTGGTCCAGTTCTGAGGATTTTTGTTTACTTTGTGATGAGGTGTAATCCATACTGAAAGCTGTGGTCTTTCATTTTCATCAGTAAGTGCTTCAAATCCTCTTCACTTTCAGCAGGCAAGGCTGTGTCATCTGCATATCACAGGTTCTAAATGAGTCTTCCTCCAATCCTGATGCCCCGTTCTTCTTCATATAGCCCAGCTTCTTGGATTATTTGTTCAGCACACACATTGAATAGGTATGTTGAAAGGATACAACCCTGACACATACCTTTCCTGACTTAAAACCATGCTGCATCCCATTGGTCTGTTCAAAGGACTGCCTCTTGATCTATGTACAGATTCCTCATGAGTAAAATTAAGTGTTCCAGAATTCCCATTCTTTGCATTGTTATCCCTAATTTTTTATGATCCATACAATTAAATGCTTTAGCATAGTCAACAAAATACAGGTAAGCATCTTTCTGATATTCTTTGCTTTCAGCCAGGATCAATTAAACATCAGGAATGATATCTGCAGTTCCACATGCTCTTCTAAATCGTGTTTCAATTTCTGGCAGTTCCCTGTTGATATACTGTTACAGCTGATTTGAATGATCTTCAGCAAAATGATGCTGGAATGTGATATTAATGATATTATTGGGTAATCTCCACATTCAGTTGGATCATCTTTCTTTGAAATAGGCATAAATATGGATTTCTTCTGGTCAGTTGGTCAGGTAGCTGTCTTCCAGATTTCTAGGTATAGTTGAGTGGAAACTTCCAGCACTGCATCCATTTGTTGAAACATCTAAATTGATATTCTGTCAATTCCTGGAGACTTGTTTTTTGCCAATGCCTTCAGTGCAGGTTGGACTTCTTCCTTCAGTACCTTCAGTTCCTGATCATATGCTACCTCTTTAAATGGTGGAACGTTGACCAATTCCTTTTGGTATAATCACTATGGATTCCTTCCATCTTCTTTTGATACTTCCTGCATTGTTTAATATTTTCCCCATAGAATCCTTCACTATTGCAACTCGAGGTTTGAATTTTTTCTTCAGTTCTTTCAGCTTGGAAATACTGAAGATGTTCTTCCCTTTTGGTTTTCTATTTCCAGGCCTTTGCACATGTCATCATAATAATTTACTTTTTCTTCTCGTGCAGCCCTTTAAAATCTTCTTTTCAGCTCTTTTACTTCATCATTTTTTCCTTTTGCTTTAGCTATTCTACATTCAAGAGCAAGTTCCAGAGTCTCATTCTGACATCCATTTAGGTCTTTTCTTTCTCTCTTGTCTTTTTAATGACCTCTTACTTTCTTCACATATGATGTGCTCGATGTAATTCCACAACTTATCTGGTCTTCGGTCATTAGTGTTCAAAGTATCAAATCTATTCTTGAGATGGTCTCTAAGTTCAGGCGGTATGTACTGAAGGTCATAATTTGGCTCTCATCAACTTGTTCTAATTTTCTTCAGCTTCAATTTGAACTTGCATATGAGTAACTAATAGTCTGATCTACAGTCGGCTTCTGGCCTTGTTCTAACTGATGATATTGAGCTTTTCTGTCATCTCAGATGTAGTTGATTTGATTCCTATGTATTCCGTCTGGTGAGGTCCACGTGTATAGCCTCTGTTTATGTCAATAAAAAAGGGTATTTGCAATGAAGAAGTCATTGGTCTTGCAAAATTCAGTCATGCAATCTTTGGCATCATTTCTATCACCAAGGCCATATTTTCCAACTACCAATCCTTGTTGTTTGTTGCCAACTTTCACATTTCAATCATCAGTAATTATCAGTGCCTCCTGATTGCATGTTCAATCAATTTCAGAGTGCAGACTTTGGTAAAAATCTTCAATTTCTTCATCTTTGGCCTCAGTGGTTGGTGGGTAAATTTGAAGAATGGTCATATTAACTGGTCTTTCTTGTAGGCATATGGGTGTTATCCTGTCACTGACAGCATTGTACTTCAGCATAGATCTTGAAATGTTCTTTTTAATGATGAATGCAACACCATTCCTCTCAAATTGTGCTGCCCAGTGTGGTAGACCATATGATTGTCTGATTCAAAATGGCCAATACCAGTCCTTTTCAGCTCACTAATGCTTAGGATATTGATGATTACAAGATGTTTATGGGATGTAGGAAGTATGAATCTAGGAAAATTGGAAATCACCAAAAATGAGGTGAAATGCATCTAGGCATTAGTGAGCTGAAATATCCATTTTAAGTGAGACAACCATATGGTCTACTATGCCAGGAATAACAAACTGAAGAGGAATGGCATTGCATTCAACGTCACAAAGAGCATTTCAAGATCTATCCTGAAGTACAATGCTGTCAGTGATAGGATAATATCCATATGCCTGCAATGAAAACAAGTTAATATGGCTATTCTTCAAATTTACGCACTAACCGCTAAGGTCAAAGATGAAGAAATTGAATATTTTTAGCAACTTCTGCAGTCTGAAGTTGATGGAACATGCAATCAGGATGCACTGACAATTACTGGTGATTTGAGTGTGAAAGTTGGAAACAAAGAAGAATTGGTCGTGGAAAGCATGGCCTTGGTGATAAAAAAAATGACAGAGATCAACACATGGTAGAATTTTTCAATACCAATGACTTCTTCATTGAAAATACGTTTTTCAACAACATTAACAGAACTATGCATGTGGACCTAACCAGATGTAATACACAGGAACCAACCCGACAACATCTGTGAAAAGAAAATGATGGAAAAGCTCAATGTCATCAGTCCGAACAAAGGTGGGGCAGACTGAGGAACATACCATCAATTAATCATATGCAAGTTCAAACTGAAGGTGAAGAAAACTACAACCCATAAAAGCCAAAGTACAACCTTGAGTATATCCCACTGAATTTAGAGAACTTCTCAAGAATAGCTTTGACGCATTTTTTTTTACACTAATGAATGAAGATCAGATGAGTTGTGGAATGACATCATGGACATCATACGTGAAAAAAGTAAGAGGTAATTAAAAAGATAGGAAAGAAAGAAAAGACCAAAATGGATATCAGAAAAGAATCTGAAACTTGCTCTTGAACATAGAGTAGCTAAAGGGAACAGAAGAAATGATGAAGTAAATGAGCTGAAGAGATTTCAAAGGGCAGCTCGAGAAGACAAAGTAAAGTCTTATAATGAAATATGCGAAGACCCGGAATTAGAGAACCAAAAGGGAAAAACATGCTCAACACTTCTCAAGCTGAAAGAACTGCATAAAAAAAATTCATGCCTCGAGTTGCAATAGTGGAGGATTCCATGGGCAAAATACTGAACATCGCAGGAAATATCAAAAGAAGATGGAAGGGATACACAGAGTTACTATACTGAAGAACTGGTTGACATTCAACCTTTTGAAGAGTTAGCATATGATCATGAACTGATTGTACCAAAGGAAGAAGTCCCAGCTTCACTGAGCACTGGCAAAAACAAAGCTCCAGGAATTGACAGAATACCAATTGAGATGTTTCAACAAAGGGAGGCAGCACTGGCAGTGCTCACTTGTCTATGCCAAGAAATTTGGAAGACAGCTACCAGACCAATTGACTAAAAGAGATCTATATTTATGCCTAATCCAAAAAAAGGTGATCCAGCTGAATGCAGTAATTAATGAATATCTTTACATCACACGTAAGTAAAATTTTGCTATCATTCAAAAGTGGTTGCAGAAGTACATCGACAGGAAACTACCAGAAATTCAAGCCAGATTCAGAAGAGGACATGGAACAAGGGATATCATTGCTGATGTTAGATGGATCCTAGATGAAAACAGAGAATACCAGAAAGATGTCTACCTGTGTTTTACTGACTATACAAAGGCATTCTACTCTGTGGATCATAACAAATTATGGATAACATTGCAAAGACTGGGAATTCCAGAATACTTATTTGTGCTCATGAGGAACCTATACCTACATCAAGAGTCAGTTGTTGGAACAGAACAAGGGGATACTGTGTGATTTAAATCAGGAAAAATGTGGTCAATGTTGTACCCTTTCACCATACTTATTTGATCTGTATGCTGAACAAATAATCTGAAAAACAGGATTGTATGAAGAAAAACAGGGCATCAGGATAGGAGGAAGACTCATAAACACCTTATTATATGCAGATGACACAATCTTGTTTGCTGAAAGTGAAGAGGACTTGAAGCACTTGCTGATGAAGATCAAAGACCACAGCCTTCAGTATGGATTACACCTCAACAAAAAGAAAACAAAAATGTTCACAACAGACCAATAAGCAACATCATGATAAATGGAGAAAAGATCGAGGTTGTTAAGGATCACTTTACTTGGATCTGCAATTAACACACATGGAATCAGCAGTCAAGAAATTAAATCACACATTTCATTGGACAAATCTGTTGCAAAAGATCTCCTTAAAGTGTTCAAAAGCAAAGGTGTCACTTTAAGGACTATGGTGTGCCTGACCCAAATCATGGTATTTTCAATAGCCTCATATGCATGCGAAAGCTGGACAATGAATAATGAAGACTGAAGAGGAACTGATGCCTTTGAATTGTGCTGTTGGCCAAGAATAGGAAACATACCATGGACTGCTGAAAGAATGAACAAATCTGTCTTGGAATAAGTACAGTCAGAATGCTCCTTAGAAGTGAGGATGATGACACTTCATCTTACAAATTTTGGAAATGTTATCAGGAGGGATCAGTCCTTGAAGTAGGACATCATGCTTGGTAAAGTAGAGGATCAGCGAAAAAGTGGAAGACCCTCAGTGAGATGGATTGACAAAGCGAATGCAACAGTGGGCTCAAGCATAACGACAATGATCGTGAGGATGGGCAGGATGGGGCGGTGTTTCACTCTGCTGTAAATAGGTTCACTATGAGTTGGAACAAACTCGAAGGCACCTAACAACAACAACAATTATGGTTTAAATGCTTGTAGTAGATACGGATGCTGAAGTTTTGGCAGATGATAAGAACAGTGTAAATTTTTAAGATTTTTCAGCAAAGCTCTGTCATTAATGACAAATAATTATTCTTCTTTTGAGGAATAACTTCTGTGTGACTATTGAGCCCCAATGGAAACTGAAAGCTTGACAATGGGCCACAGTTATCCTGCAACCAGAGCCAGCCATCTTAAATTAGTCATTTTCTGATGCCCCAAGCCACAAATTTGGACCTGCACAATTCCACCATCAATTGGAAATACTATATACAATTTTAGATTTAATCTTTTTCTAAAGGAACAAGTATGTTGCAGAAAAAAAAAAAATGGCCCACAGTGTTCCCATTCCTAACATATTGCATCCTACTCTCAACCTTTATCTACAATCAGTTGAGTAAGGAAAAAAACAACTGGGCTTGATATACCCAACATTGCATGGTTTCTGCACTACAATGCCACTCCAACATGGCTCTTAATGAAAATAATAAGGGGAGATCCTCACCAACAGGCAGAGTCAAGAAGTACATTGTTCATTTTACCTGGAAGGGTAAATATCCAGAGGTACAGATCTATGGCTAATGTTTTGGCTTAGTGTTTGGGACCCTTTGAAAAAATTGGTAATGAAAATATTATAAACAAAAGCTTTAAATAAAAAAAAAAAATCTTTATTTGAGAATAGGGTCTTTGCAGATATAATCAAGATAATCATACTGATTGGGGGACCCTAAATCCAATAACTGGTTCTTTATAAGAGAAAAGATAGAGAGATTTGGCACAGAGACACAAAAACACAGAAAAGAAGACCATTTAAAGGAAGAGGTAGAAATTGGAGTGATGTATTGATAAGCCAAGGTGCCCCAAGGATTGCTGGTATTGTAGAAAGAGGAAAGGAAGGATTCTTCTGTAGAGCCTTGAGAGGGATCATAGCTCTTTTGACACTTTGGTTTCATACTTCCAGCCTCCATAACTGTGAGAGAATAAATTACTGGTGTTTTAAAATACTCAGTTTGTGGTAATTTGCTCAAGTAGCCCTAAAAAACTATATCCACAACAAATACAAAATGATGTTTCTTATAGGATTCAGAGGAACTGAAATCAAGGAATGGAAATGACAGTAGATAACCTCACTATTTATCCTAATGATTCACAGGAGGAATATTTGTTTCCCATCCCAAGATTTTGCTTTTTACTTGTCTTGAGATCTTAGTTACCAAGGAAGGAATGTTTCTACCAGGGGACAGAGCAATGGTTCCAGGAAACTGGAATCTAAGTCTGCTACCTAACAATTAGGGGATCACATAAATATAAGTGTGGGTGTTAATACACTTCAGTAATAAAGGGTTGGGTCACTTTATCAGATGCTAAACCATGCCCAGCCAAGGTGCCTGCTAAGGACAAAAGGGATGAAATTCTGAGTGGCAGAAGAAATCACTAATAGCTTATGCAATCTTTTGTGACAGTATACAAAAATAAGGACTGTGACATTTATTCCTCTTTTGATACAAATATGCATGTATTTTAAATATTTTTTTCTTCCCATATTCACTTATCATATAAAACAAGATGTGTTAACAGAAATTAACGTTATATCTCAGCATTCAAATTATGGGATTTGAAAGTGGGTATATAATTTATTTATAGATATATAAAGTCACGAAATGGATAAGGAGATATGTATTTGTATACTGATTGGTTGGTTTTGGGGGGAATGTTTAACATGTATTTAATCATACAAGGAGAGTTGCATCATGCCTGATCCTACTGTCATTATTTGAAAGAAGTTCATTATAGTTAATAATACATACTGAGTATATGAATGATATATTATAATGATATGTGATATAAACATTATATATACACATACACCATATGTCATTCGACAGTGAGTGAACGGTGGAGGTTTTGTAGTATGTCAACTTAGAAAAGCTAGAGTGATAGTTCCTAGACTTATTTTCCCTTTGAAGTTTTTTTTTTTTTGGTTAGAGTTGGCCACAAGAGAAATTTGTTTGAGATTTGGAAGACACAGGTGAAACAGCAGCCAATGAGTTCTGGAGATAGAGTAATAAGCCAGAAGCTGCTATAGCTCACGCACATTATTGCAAATTTGCTGGCTCAATGTGTTGGCAAGAGTCAGCAACCAGACTAACAGCTCCTCCTGTTTCCACTGTTTTTCCTCAATATCTCAGAGTCCAAGGCAAGAACATATGAAACAAAACAAAACAAAAAACCAGTGAAGGACTCCAGTTTCTTTTTGCAGCCGTGGGCTACTAACCAAAATGTCAGTGGTTCAAACCCACCAGCCACTCGATGGGAGAAATTTGTGCCAGTCTACTTCTATGAAGATTTATGGCCTTGGAAACTATGGGGCAGTTCTATTCTGTCCTTTTAGGGTCTCTGTTTGTCAGAATGGACTTGATGTCAGTATTTTTTTTTTTAATGTCACCAAGAGTGAGCCCTGGTAATGCAATGGCTAAGGGGTTGGCTGCTAACCAAAAGGCTGGTGGTTGGTAACCACCAAGTGATCTGTGGGAGAAAGATGTTGTAGTCTGCTTCTGTAAAAATTACAGCCTACGAAACTGTATGGGGCAGTTCTACCCTGGCCTATAGGGCTGCTGTGAGTCAAAATTGACTCGATGCTCAAAACAACATGTCACCGAAGCCATACTTTTTAAGACAAACAGATAGTTTTCAGTTTGTCCTCATCCTTTCCACTTCCTATTCAGTTTTTCTTTCTAACTGCAAGCCTTTCTGCCTTCAGTGACTCCAGGAAAACCATCATAGGTAGAGGCAACAGCCTTCCTTATTCTTCTTTACTAGCTCTTCCATTGTACAAGGTCTCATTCCAGTAATATATTCCTTATTCCATATGACCAAGTTAAACACAAACAGTGGCAATAAATGTGTAATTCTTGTTCATGTGGATGTGATACAGTTAGCAGAGGATTGGCCACACAATCATTTAGTTTCCTGGTTTATTTTCATTCTGTAATTCTACTTTCTTGTAGGTCTTTATTGTCCGGTATATTTAGGCAGTAGATGGGAAAAGGGAACTAAGATAACACATGGAATGTTTTTATAGGCCATTTCTAAAATGGAATCATCATTTTTATTCACATTCCAATGGCCAAAATTTAGGTCATGGTCACATGGTCTTGTAAGCGAGGCCAGAAAAATGTATGTGGTTTTTGTGTGTGGGTAATATTGGAGAACACCTAGCTGACTCTGCCCAATCCACTGCTCTGAATAGCAAATACCCTTTTCAATTTTTTACCCACATTTAGAAGACAATTCTCCCCTCTTGAAAGAGAGTTGACTTAATTCCACCATGTCACTTCTTCATGTTTCTCGCTCAAATCCAGTATAAAGGCAATCAGGCCCATTTGTTAGAAAGTTCTGTGAAAGTTCCTCTCCCTTTCTGGGGCCAAATGACTTCTTTTTATAGCTTGTTTATTTCTATTAATCATTATTTGTCCTATTTAAAGAAAAACTATAACTTCTGTACAATAGTGGTCGTGTACTTTGTTACATGATTTTCTAGGACAAGAGCCCATAGTTAAACAAATCAGCATCTCTGGTCAAAATCCTAATTGTAAGAGAAATAGAAATTTAATTATCAAGCTCACGTTCTCGATTAATTCCCCAAGAGTGTCTTTCGATTTTATAATCATTTCTTCCTAGATGAGTTTTTTTATTAGTTATCCCTTGTTGTGTAACAAATTAGCCCCATACATAGTAACTTGAAACAAAAATTCTTCCAAATCTCGGTTTTGTGGATCAGAAATCCAGGACTCGTTTAGCTGGGTGGTTCTAGTTCTTGATCTCTCATGTGGTTGCAGTCTAGATGTGGGCCAGGGATGCAGTCATCTGAAGGGTGGACTGGCTCTGGAGACTTTTCTCTTTAGGTGGTTTATTCACTCACATAGATGTTGCAGAAGGCCTCTGTTCTATGTGAACTGCTCAGAATGAAATCTGTTTTCTTTACATATTTCAACCTTTGTTACTTATAAGAAAACATCATTCTGCATGATTTTCTAAGATATCCACAGCTTTAAAAACTTGTCTTTTTTCAGTGTAAATATTTGGCTTTAATTAGTCCTTAGTAACCCCTGAAGAAATTCCATGTATTATAGATACAACAATTTTATATGTAAGATTTCATACTCTAATTTTAACATCAATTATTTTATTTTTGTTAACATCTAAAATAACACGTTTTAAATTTTACTTTGAAAAGATTTCAAACTCAGGGACAGGACTTATAATGTGAATATTTTTTGGAAAGTAGCTAATAACTTCTTGAACTGGCACTGAATATTTGTTAGTTTTTAATAGAAATATTTAAAAAAAAAATAATTTCTGTAAAGAAAAACTAAAATTTTATACTCAAAAATAGATCTAATAATAAAAATCTATGAAAATACACTTCTTTCCAGAAAAACAAGTTAAAGATACAGTGATTCACCAGCTAAAAATTAACATTTTATATAATCAACTTTGTGGTAGCTGTTATTCATATAGCATTGACATGATATATGATTTCTTGTCTTTGGAAGCTGTTTGAATGTTTATCTCACACAAGTATGAAAGAACAAAGCTTGCGGATGGCTAAATTATTGATCTCGCTTCCAGTAAAATATAATAAATTTAAAAATATAATTTCATGTTTTTCTAAATTATTTTTTTCACTCTTTCAATTTATTTAGGAGAACAGTGTTACCTTTTTTTTCTGATAAACTGTAAATACTGGTCTTTTTTTCTTCATGTAAACAGAGTAGAAATCAGGTCTTCTATATGTATTATATCAGAGAGTTTTCAATTTTAGTGTCGTTGATATTGTCAAAATACGGCACAGAAATACTCAGTAGAAGAGCCTGGGACCTCTAGGTGTAGCTTCCCTGAGCACTATTCAATTGTATATACAGTGCTATCTCTAACATAAGCTGAATCAGTGGACAGCTTTAAGCAATACGAATCTTGAGCAAGCTTCACATCGTGGTGTCATATCCTTTAAAAACCTGCCATTACAAGGGAAAATGAGAGATGGAAGAAAAGTATGTGTGAGACCAGAGGTTGCATATGAAGCTCAACTGCTTTAATCCAGATGCCAGCCCTTTGTCACATTTAGGAAAACAGCAGTTTAAAATACAACAGCAATAAAAGTCCGTACTAAAATCTTGCAAAAATTGCTGTAAGGTAATTCCTTTCATAGGAAAGACCAAAACATATTAAAAGTTTATTTTTCCCCTTTTCTATCTCTATTCCCTATTTCTATCTCTGCTTGCATAAGTATACGTGTGTCTGTATGTTTATGTGTGTCTGTGTGGGTATGTATATACTCACACTCACACTCATTTGTCACACATTGCAAGTGCCCTGGAGCTTCTCTCTCAAGTCTTCAAGAAGAAATTGCTATCTAAAATAATGGCTTTTGACCTATCACGTTTTTCTGCCACTGTGAACATTTTTGCCTTCAACAATGTATTTAAAATGCTATATATTAGCTCACAAAATAATCTTTGGCATTGTCGTCAAGCACTGTCTTATAGAAGAGAGAGGTATCTTTCTCTTTTTCCTTTTTTCTTAATTAAGAAAATAAAAATGAATACATATATTTAAAAGCATTGCCATGTTTATGTACTGAACCCTGGAACTCTGAAGTCACATTTACCCTTATTGGTAGAATTGGCAGCTCACACATTGATTATGGAGCCTGCAAATTTACTGCGAGTACTATATAGAATACTGGAGGCTGGTGGTGCAGTGGTTAAGAGTTTGGCTACTAACAAAAAGGCCAGCAGTTGGAATGCACCAGCTGCCCCGTGGAAAACTTATGGGACAGTTCTAATGTGCTCTATGGAGTGAGTCACTATGAGTCAGAACCAACTTAATGGCAATGAGTTTTTGTTTTGGTTTATAGGATGCTACCTGGGCCACAAAGCTGAAGCTAAAATAAAACGAAGGGGCCTGAGGGTTTGAGGCCTTCGGGAAATAATTTCAATTGCAAATTACAGAAAATCTAACTCATCATGGCCTAACCAAATAGGGTTTGTATTTTTCAGTTAATGTGGACCCAGGAGGCAGGCTGGAATTGGTTCTATGGATCAGCTAAATCAAAGCCACAATATGCAATTATTTTGAAGTTTCCTCACATGCTCAACTGAAATTCTCAGATGATTTCTCCAGCTCCAAATAGCATAACCATTTCATGACCAAAAAAAGGAGAAAAGAGCAGGTGGCCTAATAAAGTCCTTTTATTGTTTACTATAATGAAATAAAATAGAAATTAGCAACAAACTGAAGGTTAAGACAATTTCATGTGATTGGTAATAATTACTATATTACTCAGTGCCCCTTGGGTTAAAAAAAAAAAAAAAAAACAGTAAACTGAACTACAATCTTGAGAACTGAATGGAATGGAAATGATTATGTCAACGCTTGAAGTTTAGAGGAAATTTAGACTGGAAAATGTAGAATGTCCTTCCCCTATAATTTATGGGTGTTGGCTAGACTGACAGCAGATTAAAACAGACTGCTGCCTGAAATGCTGCTCAAAGCAAATGGTAAGATAAAAAAAATTGGAATATAATATGGTCATAAGTTCAAAACTAACTTCCAGGTTGACAAATGCAATAGGTAATTTTATGCCCACAAAATGCAAAAAATGTCTATTTTTATTCGAGATATTTGACTTTAATTGGTTTTCAATAATTGATTTCCTGTTTGAATTGTATTCACCGCATTCTTCATTTGTTACTTTTATGTGATAGCACTCTTGTTCTTTCCTTCTTCCAACCCCAAAACCCCATTTGATTTCAACTCATAGCAACCCTGTAGGACAGGGTAGAATTTTTCTATAAGGTTTCCAAGGCTATAAATCTTTACAGGG
This sequence comes from Loxodonta africana, assembly GCF_030014295.1. Lineage (NCBI taxonomy): Eukaryota > Metazoa > Chordata > Mammalia > Proboscidea > Elephantidae > Loxodonta > Loxodonta africana. The sequence continues at coordinate 93,177,123 of NC_087346.1, forward strand.
GCAGGCCGCCTCATCTTTCCCCAGTAGAATGGCTGGTGAGTTCCAACTGTGAACCTTTCCATTAGCAGCACTGTGCTTAACCACAGCACAACCAGGACTTCTTTACTTTCCTTCTTACTTTTCGTATTCTTTTTTTCCAAGTTCATCATCTCACTCCTCAAATACTGGTGTTTTCCGGGCTTCTTTCTTCTAATCTATATTTAAATTAAATCCAATGATGTTGATACTCCCGCCCCTACTGTTGGTCTTCCCCTAGACTTCACCATCTTTCTAAATGACATCATTGAGCACCCAGTTGCTTGGAATAAAAATCTTATTTGTTTCCTCTTTTTGTTATAATCTTCATTGAGTAAGTCCAAAAACCAAGTTTGGTTTAGAGCAAAACTATTTGCTCTAAAATAGCCTTGAAATTTAATTACTGTTTTCCAATCTCGTTACTACTATCCCAGGACAAGGCTACATCATCTCTCCCTTGGGCTGCTTCAGTTATCTAAAAAAAATAAAATAAAGGCCTAGAGAAACTCTCAACAAACTCATAACAGTGGTTACCTCTGGGGAGAAAAGTTAAGTAGGAGGCAAGATGAAGGGCATGTTCATACATTAACTGTATACTTTTTGTTGTTGTATAAATCATTTTCAGTAAGACTAATTGTATTACTTATGCAATTAAATGTATGAGAGAGAGATAAGAGATGAAAAAAGACTCAGGTATATTAAAATCAGACAAAAATAACAAAATCTAATGAAATGAAAAAATACACTGGATTTAGTTATTATTAGGTAGAAAGCCTATAATGAGTAGGTAAAATAAAGCAGACATGGAGCACAGGACTTAACAACTCAGTTCCCAGCATTTTGAAAGTTCAGGAGGAGGAGTCCGTTAACCTCATAAAGCTGTTCTCAAGAGCAGTACGACCTTAATTAAGAACGGGTCATATTCCTAGTTCTGGTCCTGAAGGAAGATTGGAGTTAAGTGTGAGAAAAGTTACATGTTTTAGTAGCATTCTCTACTGTACTTGTTATACTATTTGTCACATTCAGTGCAATCTCTGGCTTAATAGTGGTTTTCATGACATTTTAAGCTTCGCTAAGGCTGTTGTATTGATTGTTGTACCCTATCACTTAATATGGTGAATACATATTATTTTTTATTGAATGAATTATTTATTTATAACTAATTAATAAGTTGTGTAATATAATGATAATTTTGTGGCAGACAAAAATAATCTATTATCAACAAAGAGGTGAGAGGAGGTAAGAAAAAGCCCTGAAATATGGGTGTAACATAGATATGCAGTTTTTTTCCATGGTACACAGAATAATGGCTCCAAAATGTCCCCAAAACCTGTGAATATGTTATGTTAGATGCAAAAAGGACTTTGCAGGTGTGTTAAAGACCATGAGCCTTGATATAGAAAGATTATCCTATTATCCAGGTGGCCTCAGTCTAATCACATGAGTCTTTAAAAGCAGAGATTTCCCAGCTAAAGAGAACCATCAATACCATCCCAGCTGCAAAAGTGGCTGTTGAGAACAAGGCTCACTGTTGTTGACTTTGAATTTGGAGAAAGAGGCCATGAGCCAAGGATTGCCACTGGCCTCTAGACGCTGGGAAACACAAGCAAACAGGTTTTCTCCTAGAACCTTCGGAAAGTTACACAGCCCTGACAACATCTTGATCTGAGCCTGGCAAGACCCATGTTGGACCCTTAATCTACACATCTATAAGATAATAAACTTATATTTTCAAGCCACCAACGTTGTAGTAATTTGTTATAGCTACAAAATTAAAAAAAAAAGGCTTTTATTTCTAAGCCACCTTGAAATTCTTTGTACATGTGAGAAAAGAATGAATCAGATAAACTGTCATGAGGAGAGCTTGTTTCCACAAGGCTCTGGTCTCAAGAAAATACATATAAATTACAGCAAAAAGAGGAAACAAAATCTTAAAGTGTTCTTCAAGATATTCATAGCTCACAAAATGCCATAAGAAGTTCAGAAAGTTACTAATTTTTGTTTCTGTGTTAGAAATACATATGTTTAAATATAACCTCATAATCTTGCTAAGAGTTTAACTACAAACAACACTGTCATTTCTTACAAAGATGGGTGGTTACTTAATATCTTAGTCATCTAGTGCTGCCATAACAGAAATACCACAAGTGGATGGCTTTAACAAAGAGAAATTTATTTTCTCAAAGTCTAGTAGATTACAAGTCCAAATTCAGGGCGTCGGCTCCAGGGGAAAGCTTTCTCCCTCTGTGGGCTCTAGAGGAAGGTCCTCGTCCTCAATCTTCCCCTGGTAGAAGAGCTTCTCAGATGCAGGGACCCCATGTCCAAAGGACACGCTCTGTTCCTGGTGCTGCTTTCTTGGTGATATGAGGTCCGGAACACTCTGCTTGCTTCCTTTTCCTTTTATCCCTTGAGAGATAAAAGGTGGTGCAGGCCACACCCCAGGGAAACTCCTTTTATATTGTATCTGAGTAAGGGTGGAGTTACAATCACACCTTAATACTCTTAACATAAAATTACAGTCACAGAATGGAGGACAACCACCTAATACTGGGAATCATGGCCTAATCGAGTTAATACACTTTTAGGGGGACGTAATTCAATCCATGACACTTATTTGAAACCTTGTTTATTGTGGGAACATGTACAATCCATGACACTTAACTTATTTGAAACCTTGTTTATTGTGGGAACATGTACTAGCACACATAGAAATTGATGGTTTTTAAATTTTATCTTGAGGAGAAAATAAAATGACTTTCTATTTAAAATTCTTTAGATTCATATCTGCTTCTTAATGTTCTAAACCTCACTTTCACCACTCCATAAAAAAGAAATCATTTAAGGCACACAAAGGGATATCTCTTTAGGCAAGGTGCTTTCTAAAGCATCATTGAGGTTCTGGAACAAAGCAGGAGTCTAGCAGATGTGGTTAGGATTTTTATACTACGTTTATGGATCAGTACCTTAAATCATGTTGTTGTTAGCTGCCCTCTTGTGTCACCTCCATGGTGACGCCATAGACAACAAGACTAAATGCTGCTCGGTACCATGCTATTCTTATGATCGGTAGGTAGGTAGATGATAGATAGGCTATTGATAGATTGATAGATAGGCAAGGATAGATAAATATTAACAGTAGTTATATCTATGTAGAGAAAGAGTACAGTAGGCAAAATTCTAATATTGTCCCCAAGATTCACCCCTGATGTATATGCTCCATATGATAGTCTCTTTTTGAGCATTGACAGAAACTGTACATAAGATGGACTAAAACTCCCAAGATTTTGTCCTAAAATAGTTCAATCGTGTTTATCAAAATGGTAGGATGAACTAATCAGGTGAATTTTTAAAGATACTCGGCCCTTCCTGAAGAAGATTTGCAGTATGAGAGAAATTCTATTTTTGATCCTGAAGAATTAAGCTGTTATGTTGTGAGAGTGCTAAGGAGGCAGCAACAATAAACAACCTGAGAGTGGCCTCTAAGAATTGAGAGCAGTTTCCAGTTGACAGCTAGCAAGACAAGGGAGACATCAGGCCTAGAGTTACAGGAAATGAATTCTTTCAACAAATGAGAGAACTTGGAAGTGGAACTTTCCATAGTAGAGCCACCAGACTAGGAACTATTCAATTGTGCCAGATGCCTGGCCCATGTTGTTGTTGTTAGGTGCCTTGAAGTTGGTCCTGACTCGTAGTGACCCTCTGTGCAACAGAATGAAACAGTGCCCAGTCCTGCACCATCCTCACATTCATTGCCATATTTGATCCCATTGTTGTAGCCACTGTGTCAATCCACCTTCTTGAGGGTCTTTCTCTTTTTTTGCTAACCTTCTATGCCTGACCAATGGAAAGTGTAAAATTACAAATTTATTTTGTCTTAATCTACTAATAGGACATAGTAGAATTACCCCATAGGGTTTCCAAGGAGTGGCTGGTGAATTTGAGCTGCCAGCCTTTTGGTTAGCAGCTGAGCTCTTAACCACTGTTCCATCAGGGTTCCACTAAATTTGTAGTAATTTGTTATACAGAATAGAGAACTAAAACAGAGGACATTGTGTGGAAGAGCAAGGTATGACTGTAACTTTTTAATCTATATTTTTTTATGGTTTGAATTATTTGTTATTGACTCTATGTCCTGGAAATGTAACTAACCATAAATACATACAAAATTGAAGGAATCATGTTAAACTGTGGTCATCATTTCAGTAAAAATATTTTGTTAATGCCCAAAATAGAAAATCTTAGTTCTCAGCTCTCCTGATGAGATTTTATAAATGTCTCAGAAAGAATAAATTTCCATGTAAAATTAATGCAAACATTCTACAGAAAAATAAAACACACAGTAGACTAAGATCTATAGACCATGCCCTATAAAAATCCCCTCCAGGTCTCTTCCTTGTCATCTCTAAGTATAAATGTAGTATGCCAGCTTAGAAAGTATTATTATTTCAGAACAAACTCCTGGCTGAAATTTTATTTTGCAAATACATTATTATCCTAATTGGGACAGTAGATAACCGATTTTTTGTTTGTTATAATTTTTGTACTTTAGCTATTACCACACTAGGTTTATCTCCTACCACAATTTTGACATTTAATCATTTTTTAAGTGCCCCCAATATACACACATCTGTGCATTTGATTATAATGTTAGCTTTCAATCTTCTGCCACTAATTTGTTTGGGAAAATCCCATTTATCATTCAAGAACTTTCCCAGAATTCAGTTGAATTATTTACTCTTTAACATGAACTCCAATTATTGTTTTGTGCTCTAACAATTTGCTTTAGTGAAGAATAAACAATAGTTTAGCCTAGGGTATGTGTTTATATTAATAAATGGAAGGTGCTCGATATTGCTTTCTGAATAAAATAGTTAATTTTTATTCTATGAATAAATTTCAGTTATGAAGAATACTTTTGTCAAGCACATTAACTACTATTAAATGAATACTTTCCTCCCTAATAAACAATTCTCAGTCATGTAGGATTTTGAAATATTTTATGTTGTTGTTGTTTTCAGCTTTAGAGAGATTATTTCTGTGGACAACATATAAGATATTCATTTTGGCTTTGAAGTGGCATGACAAATAAATGTGATTATAATGTTAAGTGAAAAATATCTATCTATATATATATAGATATAATGAACAGTTGTGTTGGGTTGGGATCTTTCTGAGAATGGTAAATAAAGGTGGCCAGCTGTGCCAAGTGCAAACATTGACAAAACAGGGAGTTTTCAAAATGTCTTAACCACAGAGAATTTCCCAAAAGAACAACTTTACATTTAAAACTGTTTATCAGTCACCATGTCAGAACAACAAATTTCCATCAGGTAAGTAACCTATGAAAACAATGAATGACAGAAAGACTCCCACTTCGTAAAGTGTTACCTTCAATTAAGGACATACCTCATTGTAACGTTCCCCACTGCAAATGCTCTAACTGCCTTTAAAAAACACATTATCAAATTTTTTGTTTTCAACAATTAGAACTGTGACAGGTGACATTTGGGAAGCCCATTTCAGCCTGAGGGGTTGAAATAATGGACAGCCTCTATGCTTGTCTGTCAATGAACTGCTATAAAGGTCAAATTACACAATTTATATTTTGGGAGGACAAGATCCTTATTGCACACCCTGGCACCTGCGAGCCACTCCAGAAACACTGGCCACCATCTACATACTACCTGCCATGTAGCTGGTGGACATGTGATAGTAGCTGACAAATGAAACACTAAAATACACTGAAATTTCCCAGCCTCTTCATTCATCAAATACTACACTGAATGGTGCAGATTTTTTTTTTTTTTTTTTACTAGACTCTAGAGTTCTGCCATGGTTGAGTCTAAGAGTTCTTACTAGGTCATTCATTGTTTTGGTGGAGGGACAGATTCCTAGAGCTTCTTATTCTACCATCTTCAATGACTTCAAAACCTCTTGTTTTATTTTTTGCCTTCAAAATGTTGCTGTAACAATCAATTGAAATGATGTAGCATGTGTGCTTTATGTTGAAATTTTCCATAAAGTACCTTCTTGGACTACAATGGGATAGGATTAGAAATCAAATGAGGAGGCAATTTAGGAAATTCACAGATAGGTGGAAACTAAACAACACATTAATTATTAACTAAATAACCAATGGGTGATAGAAGAAATAATAAATGAAAATACTTTGAAGTGAATAAAGACAAAACCAGAACATACCAAAACTTATGGCATCTGGCAAACGTAGGATTTAAAGAGAGCTTTATAATTGCAAAGTTATAGTTTTTAAAAATAAGAAAGATTTCAAATTAATAACCTATCCGTCTAATTTAAGGAAACAGAAAAATAAGAGGAAACAAAAACCCAAAACAATTACATTAGATACATTGTTTAGAGAGAGTTGTATAATTGCAAATTTTCAGGTTTAAAATAAGAAAAATTTCAAATAGCCTACCCATCTAACTTAAGGAACTAGAAAAATTAGAACATACCAAACCCAAAGCACTTACTTTAAAGGCAATTATAAAGATAAACCTGGTAATAATAAAAGAAACAGAGAATAGCGCAATCCTAGAGGAAACTAATGAAAGCCAAAGCTGATTTTTTTTTTTTTTTAATATTGACAGTATTGACAATCCTTATTATCTAGAATAACCAAGAGAGAAAAAGAGAGAGGGCTCAAATTGTTAAAATCAAGAATGAAAGAGCATCCTTCACTACTGAACTTATAGAAATGAAAATTATTTTAGGGGATTCTATGAAGAATTGTTAGAACTGGACAATAAATAAGGAAGGCTGAAGAGAATTGATGTATTTAAATTATGGTGTTGGTGAAGAATATTGAATATACCATCAATTGAACAAATTCAAAGGCACCTAAAAACAACATGAATAACTGAATGCCAGTGAATTAGATAATTTAGATGAGATTATCACACTCCTAGAAAGAAACCCAGTACTGAAACTGACTCAAGAAAGAATAGAAAATCTGAGTAAACCTATGCAAAATAAATAGATTGAATTAATAGCCAAAATTATTTTGACCAAAAAAAAAAAAAAAGCTCAGATCCTAACACTGTAAGACTTTATTTCTGGACTCTCAATTCCATTCCATTGACCTATCCTTTTGTTGATATAATAGGCAGTAGGTTTTGAATTTGGGAAGTGTGAGTCCCCAAAATTTGTTCTTATTTTTCAAGATTTGTTTGATTATTCTAGGTATTTTGGTTCTAGGTGTTACTATATTTCACATGAGTTTTAGGATTGGCTGATCACTTTTTTAAAAAAAAATAGGAACCAAGATTTTGATAGAGATTGCTTTGAATCTGTAGATCAACTTCGGGAATATTGTGATCTTAACGATATTAAGTTTTCTAATTCATGAACATGAGTTGCCTTTCATTTATTTAGGTATGCTTTAATTTCTTTCTATGGTATTTTGTACTTTTCGGTGTATATGTCTTTTACAAATAGTGCTAGGACAACTTCATACCTACATGCAAAAGAATGAATTAACTCAAAGTGGATCACAGATCTAGATGTAAAAGTAAAACAATAAAACTCTTAAAAGAAAACATAGGAGTTAATATTCATGAATTCAGATTAAGCAATTATTTCTTAGATATGATAAAAAATACATCTACAAAATAAAAAAATAGATAAGTTGGACATCAGTAAAATTAAATTCTTTTTGTTTCAAGGAACATGTATAAATTAAGTTAAAGGACAACTCCCAAAAGAATAGGAAAAAAAAAAATTCAAGTCATGTCTTAAAAGTTACTTATACCCCAAAAATATAAACAATTCTCACATCTCATAAAGAAAAGACAAATGACCAATTTTAACATGGATAACGGTACATTAACAGGGAACTGCTGATATCAGATGGATCTTGACTGAAAGCAGAGAATACCGGAAAGATGTTTACCTGTGTTTTTTTGACTATGCAAAGGCATTTGACTGTGTGGATCATAACAAATTTTGGATACAAATGTGTAAAATGGGAATTTCAGAACACTTAATTATGCTCATGAGGAAATTGTACATAGACTAAGAGGCAGAACAAGGGGGATACTGTGTGGATTAAAGTCAGGAAAGTGTCCTGCAGGGTTGCACCCTTTCACTGTACTTAATCAATTTGTATGCTGAGCAAATAATCCAAGAAATTGGACTATATGAAGAAGAACCGGGCATCAGGATTGGTGGAAGACTCCTTAACAGCCTATAATATGCAAATGACACAACCTTGCTTGCTGAAAGCGAAGAAGACTTGACACACTGATGAAGATCAAAGACTACATCATTCAGTATGGATTACAACTCAACATAAAGAAAAGAACAATCCTCACAACTGAACTAATGAGCAACATCATGATAAATGAAAAAAAGTTTGAAACTGTCAAGGATTTCATTTGGATTCACAATCAACTCCCAGGGAAGCACCAGTCAAGAAATTAAATGATGTATTGCATTGGGCAAATTTGCTGCAAAAGGCCTCTTTAAAGTGTTAAAAAGCAAAGATGTCACTTTTAAGACTAAAGTGTGCCTGACCCAAGCCATGGTATTTTCAATAGCCTCATATTTATATGCATGGGACAATGAATAAGAAAGACTGAAGAAAAATTGATGCCTTTGAATTAAGGTATTGGTGAAGAATATTGAATACACCATGGACTGCAGAAGAATGACCAAGTTTATCTTTGACGAAGTACAGCTTGAGTGCTTCTTGGAAGCGAGGATGGCAATACTTCATCTCACGTACTTTGGACATGTTATCAGGAAAGACCGGGCCTGGAGTTGGACATCATACTTGATAAGTTGGAAGGTCAGTGAGAAAGAGGAAGATCCTCGGTGAGATGAATTAACACACTGGATGCAAAAATGAGCTTAAATACAGCAAAGATTGTGCGGATGGCACAGGTTGGGACACTATGAGTAGGAACCAACTCGACAGCACCTAACAACAACAAAATGGATAAATGATCTGAATAGATATTTCTTCAAAAAAGATGTAAAATACCCAATAAACTCATGAAAAGATGTTCAATGTCATTCATTATTAGGAAAATGCAAACCAAAACCAAAATGAGCTACCATTTCACTACCACTAAGACGGCTATTATCAGAAAAATAGAGAATAACAGGTGTTGATGAAGATGTGGAGAATGTGAAACCTTCATCCACTGCTGGTGGGATTGTAAAATGTTACAGCCACTGTGGAAAACGTTTTGGTGGTACCTCAAATATTTAAACATGAAACGACCTTCTGACTCAGCAATTTCATCCTCAGTTATATATCCAAATGAACTGAAAGCAAGAACATGCACAGATATTTGTACACCCAATGTTCATTGCAACATTACTCACAATAGCCAAAGATGAAAACAAGCAAAATGTCCACCAACAAATGAATGGACAAATATAATTTCATATATACATACAATGGAAATGCTGGTGGCATAGGTGGTTAGGCGCTACAGCTGCTAATCAAGGGTTGGCAGTTCAAATCCACCAAGTGCTCCTTGGAAACTCTATGAGGCAGTTCTACTCTGTAGTACAGGGTCGCTATGAGTCATAATTGACTCAACGGCAATGGTTTTTTTGTTGTTGTTGTTGTTATACATACAATGGACTATTATCAGCCATACACCATAAAGATAAAGCTTGATATGGACAAACATTGAAACTATTATGCTAAATGAAGTAAGTAAAATAGAAAAGAACAGATAGTGTATGATCTCACTTACATGAAATATCCAGAATAGGAAAATGCATAGAGACCAAAGTTCATTAGTAGTTCCCTGGGACAGGAGGGAGAGGGGATGGAGGGACATTGCTTAAGCAATGCAGAGTTTTTGTTAAGGGTGATGAAAATTTAGGAAATGGATAGTGGTGATTGTTGCACAACATGGTGAATGTAATGTCACTGAACTGTACTCATTAAAATGGTTGACATGTTTTGTTACACTTGTGGTGGTTAAGATTGTATATCAGTTTGACTGGGCCATGATTCTCAGTGTTTTGGCAGTTGTATAATGTTGTGATCACTTCCCTGTTGAAATGTAATCATCCCCATGATGGAATCTGCTGCGTGGTACTGGCCAGGGTGGGGCCTGTGGCAGCTCACTGCCCCCTCGCCTTCATCTCTCTCTCCACCTTCTGCTGCCTACTTCCTTCCTGCTCACCTTGCAAAGGTCGTTGGCTTGCTCTGGATCCAGCAGCTATCTCTTGTCTGACCTCTTATTCTTGGAATTTGAGCTAGCAGTTTACCTGTCCGTCTTGGGATTCATTGATCTTCATGGCCTGCAAGCAAGAGTCTTGCTTCCTGACCTGCCTATCTTGGGTTTGCCAGCCCCTGCAGCTAAGTGACTAAGGAGAAACCTTTAGGTCTTGCCTGCTGACCTTGGAGATTTCTCGACCATCATGGCCCGTGAGCGGGAGTCCTGCTCTCCAACATGCTTGTCTTGGTTCACCAGCTTCTGCAGCTCTGTGAATTGTGAAAGGACTCTATTCTGATCCAAGGACTCGGGACTTTCTAACCCCTACAATTGCGTGAGCTGTTTCCTTGATATAAATCTCTGTATATATATTTATATTCATTACTGGTTTTGCATCTCTAGAGAATCCAGCCTAAGACAACATGTATTTCACCATAGTAAAATTAAAATGAAAAAAAAAGAGATTGGACTTTTATGATATTGAGATAACTAATTAAAAGATGTCCAAACATTGATGCCCTACAGAAAGCATGGCATTGGTCAGGGTTCCAGAAATTTGTTACAAACAAATTAGCATATGAGCAGTTCAGAAGCAGAAATCCACCCCATGACACTAAATTAGAATACTGATAACAAGCATATATAAATATAATTTTTAACAACGTAGTCTTAAAAAGAAAGCTGGAGAACACAGTGATCAACAGCTGTGAAAACAGGTGCAAACATGTGTAATTAACATAGTTGGAAAAAATCTATTAAAAAATTGAAGTCTATATCTGTAAAAATTATGCAGAATTCAGAAACAGGACACAGCACTTCAAAACTATTAACCCTTTTCAAAATTGCAAAGTATGTGAACTTCGTCTTCAAGGATTTTTCTACTTGGTCCTCACCATTCTATACACACATGCACTAAATGATTTTGAATGCTTGTTAGTGTTTTAGAAGCCCCTGATTAATATCCTTATCTCTACTGTCCACACCCAGAGTCAGAAAGTAAACAACAGCAGGTCTCCCACACAGGGAACTGTGTGCTCTGGAAAGTAGAGCAGAACTATGTCCTCTTTAATGATAAATACAGAACGAAGTGCTCAGAATGGACGGGGCTAAGCATACACAATTCCTTCAGCAAAACTCACTCATGGGGCAATTACTTTTTCTGCTATGGTGAGAAATGAATGACAAGGGCAGAGAAAGATGAGAAATAGAATTTTCTGAGTATCACATTGCTAGGTTCCTAGCTTGCAAGTTTAACAGTGGGGAAAAAAAGAAAAAAGTTGCCATTGAGCTGATTTCAACTCATAGTGAATGAAAAGTGCAGTCAATTACAACATATTATAAATCCCTTCTTGAAATTTAACTGTTGCCACTTCTCACTTTTTATATTTCTACTATAAGTGATCTCCTAATTATAACAGAATTTTAAACAGCATTACAGAATAATCAGCCTGATGATTTTTCTTCCTGCCTGCCTGCCTGCCTGCCTGCTGCCTGCCTCCCTCCCTCCCTCCCTCCCTTCCTTCCTTCCTTACAATTCAACTTCTTTCTCTGATCTCTTCTTCTTACTTTTTCATAAATATAGTTCTCAAGAGCAATTTCATTAACATTTTTGCCTGAAAAACTCCACCTCAGAGTCTGTTCCCTAGGAAATTCTACCTTGGAATTTTGGCTTATCATTAAAACCTAAAAAAAAAAAAAAATCTGTTGCCACCAAGTCAATTCAGATTCATAGTGACAGAGTATAACTGCCTCAAAAATCATCTGATTAATAGTGCAATCTTGGGAGTGATAGCTCATCATATTTACAGGCCATGCCCATTCTTGGTGGGAGGATATTACACAGGGGCATGGGTCATTGAGTATCAGTGTAAGATTATGCCTACCACAATATTGATTTAGCTACTTCATTCAATCTGATTATGTGAGTTTTAAAATATTGTCCATAATACTTTAGAAATTATTAATAAAAATAAACCATAGAGGGCAAATTGAGTGCTCGACCATATTTAAGGATAAAATTTCACTCTTATGGGAAGTTTCTCTAAGAAAAAAGATAGGGAAGAATACAAAGAAAGAAGGAGGAAGGAAAAGAGGGAAGGAAGGGAGGGAGGGAGGGAGGGAGGGAGGGAGGGAGGGAGGGAGGAAGGAAGGAAGGAAGGAAGGAAGGAAGGAAGGAAGGAAGGAAGGAAGGAAGGAAGGAAGGAAGGAAGGAAGGAAGGAAGGAAGGAAGGAAGGAAATAAACACCTCAGCTAATACCATGGTAGATTCTGGAGGTAGTAAGCCGTTTACAGTTGCCCAAATTAAGGCAAAGACACTCAGATTTTGTACCCAGACATCTACCAGTCATTAATTTGGGCTGTTTTTTGGGAGGGTGACATTTTCAAACTCCCTTTGCTGAGGGAGACCCAGAAGTGAGCAATCAGCAACCTAAACTTCTGGGGATCGAGGAAACGAGTACCTTCATCTTGAAGGTATATCTGGGTGATTCACTTGAGCATTAACTAGTCTTGCCTTTGAGCCACTCAGATCCATTTATGGAAAAGTTTACCATATCTGGTAACAGCTGTTTCAGGATTCCGGTTGAGCCTTTTTCCTGGGAAAATTATTAGAGGAAAGTAAGTTGTACAACTACAGCACCAATACTAGCAAATCTGGAGGCACTACCGTATGCTCGGAAACCCTGGTTAAGTGCTACAACTGCTAACCAAAGCGTCGGCAGTTCGAATCTGCCAGGCACTCCTTGGAAACTCTATGGGGCAGTTCCACTCTGTCCTGTAGGGTGGCTATGAGTCGGAATCGACTCAACCGCACTGGGTTTGGTTTGGTTTTTGGTTTATCTTATGCTCCCAAACCCTAGCAGTTAAGTTCTACCCCTGCTAACCAAAGGGACAGTAGTTCGAATCCTCCAGGTGCTCCTTGGAAACTCTATGGGGCAGTTCTACTCTGTCCTATAGTGTCACTATGAGTCGGAATCGACTCGACGGCACTGGGTTTGTTTTTTTTGGTTTTACCTGACGCTCATTACCTCGCTCTTTTATAATCCTTCTTATGCTCCATTTACATTTCTCTAGCATCTTCACTGGTCTGGGTGGATAAACTCCAGATAAGCTGGAGGATGAACTAAATTTTCAGGAGTGGTGTCTGAGTCCCTGGTCACTATGCATGCCCCCTTAGGCCTCGATGACTGTTGGTCCATTTACCAAAAAATTAGAGAGTTAAGTATCACTGTTTCTCCACGGAATAAACAGGATACAAAATAATAATTCCTTAAACTCATTATATAAATATAGTCCTGCCACTTCCTGATAATTGGGCTCAATTACCTCTGCCAAGATGACAACTTCTTTCCTTACTTCGTAGTCATTAGCAAAAAGGAGAGAGAATTAATGAATGGCAATTTTAATTTAAAATTTAATAGAATTCTTAATATTTCCTATGTGGAATCATTTCTTCATTGGGAACCAGAAACCTTAGAACTACAAAGGCTGCATATGAAGTAATGAGAAACAAAGTTTCCCCAATTAACTTAGGGAGAGATAGGGAAATTGAGGACAATCCCACTTCCATTCTTTGTTTCCCATACGAAAAAATCATGCCACTCTAGCAAAGAACATCGTATAATGGCCTTTGATTTAGGGTATATTCTACATCCTTTGAGATGATATCTCATCACCACAGTGCATAATATACAAACTAGCTCCTCAGCTGCACCTAAAGAGAATGTTCTGTTGCTTCGTTGGGGGTATGACATATAATAGTACCGATACATGAGTCTGCTTTCTTTGCTATAAAGCGAACCCCTTGTTGTGGAGGTGATGTTAATCAATATACTATGACATTGTAAGTCCTTAAACAGTAGTTCTGACTGATGTCTTGCAATCAGTTTAATTAATTAATTATTAATTTGAAAATCCTCATACATAGCACAAACATCTGTTGATTTCAGTCAGTATCAAGAACTGCCCATTGCACACAGGGTCTAAAGTAATCAATTTGCCAAGAAATGACTGGTTGCTTTCTTCAACGGATTGTGCTATGTTGAGAATTCGGCATTTCTTTGTGTTTCTGTCAGGCAGACATGCAGCTGCAAACATAGAAAGAAAGAAAATGTTGTTGAGTGGAAACCTATGCTGTTGGACTCTTGCATACTCTCTGCCATTATTCACTCTATGATTACTGTGTTTGTGTCTTCATTGCACCAGCACTGTCAATCAGAGGCTGATTGACACTTACGGATAATTTATTGTGACTTACAAGCAAAAGTAATAAGCTTAAGTATTCAAATATAACTGTGGTTTTAATGTTGTTAGGTGCCATTAAGTCAGTTCTGACTCATAGTAATTCTATGTACAACAGAAAGAAATGTTGCTCAATCCTGTGCAGTCATCACAATAGTTGCTATTTCTGAGGCCAATGTTGCAGCCACTGTGTCAATCCATCTTATCGATTGTCTCCCTCTTTTTCACTGACTCTCTGCTTTACAAAGCACAATGTCCTTCTCCAGGGACTGGACCCTCCTGGTAACATGTCCAGACTACTTGAGACAAAGTCTTGCCATATTTCTTTTAAAGGAGCATTCTGGCTGTACTTCTTCCAAGATTGACTTGTTCATTCTTCTGGCAGTCCATGATATGTTCAATATTCTTCTCTAACATCATAATTCAAAATAATAAATTCTTCAATTTTCCTTATTCATTGTCCAGCTTTCACATGCATAGGAGGAAATTGAAAACATTATGGCTTGGGTAAGGCATACTTTAGTCTTTAAAATGACATCTTTACTTTTTAACATTTTAAAGATATCTTTTGCAGCAGATTTGCCCAATGCAAGGTGTCCTTTTATCTCTTGACCGTTGCTTCCATGGGTGTTGATTGTAGATCCAAGAAAAATGAAAAGCTTGACAACTTCAGTATTTTCCCTGTTTATCATGATGTTGCTTATTGGTCCAGTTGAGAGGATTTTTGTTTTCTTTATGTTGAGGCGTAATCCATACTGAAGACTGTGGTCTTTGATCTTCATCAGTAAGTGCTTCATGTCCTCTTCACTTTCAGCAAGCAAGGTTGTGTCATCTGCATATCACAAGTTGTTAATGAGTCTTCCTCCAATCCTGGTGCTGTGTTATTCTTCATATAGTCCAGTTTATCTGATTATTTGCTCAGCATACAGATTGAATAAGTATGGTGAAAGGATACAACCCTCACGCTTGCCTTTCTTGACTTTAAACCACTTGATATCCCCTTGTTCTGTTCAAGCAACTCCCTCTTAGTCTAAGTTCAAGTTCCTCATGAGCACAACTAAATGTTCTGAAATTCCTATTCTTCACTATGTTATACATAATTTGTTTATGATCCACACAATCAAATGCTTTTGCATAGTCAATAAAACAAAGGTAAACATCTTTCTCGTATTCCCTGCATTTACTCATGATCCATCTGAAGTCAGCAATGACATTCCTTGTT
This sequence comes from Loxodonta africana, assembly GCF_030014295.1. Classification (NCBI taxonomy): domain Eukaryota; kingdom Metazoa; phylum Chordata; class Mammalia; order Proboscidea; family Elephantidae; genus Loxodonta; species Loxodonta africana. The sequence continues at coordinate 93,192,798 of NC_087346.1, forward strand.
GAAAGTCCTCTTCTGTTTCTGGCTTGAATTCTGGCAGTCCCCTCTCAATGTACTGCTGCAACTGCTTTTGAAAGATCTTCTCAAAATTTTACTTGTGTGTGATATTAATGATATTATTCCATAATTTCTACATTCTGTTGGATCACCTTTCTTTGGAATGGATACAAATATGGGTCTCTTCCAGTCGGTTGGTCAGGTAACTGTTTTCCAAATGTTTTCGCAAAGACGAATTAGTGTTTCCAGCACTGCATCCATTTGTTGACACATCTCAATTGATATTCTGTCAATTCCTGGAGCCTTGTTTTTCACCAGTACCTCCAGTGCAACTTGGACATCTTCCTTCAGCACAGTTGATTCTTGATCATATGCTGCCTCCTGAAATGGTTGAACGTTGGCCAATTACTTTTGGTACAGTGACTCTGTGTATTCCTTCCATCTTCTTTTAATAGTTTCTTCCTGCTTCATTAGATATTTTCTCCATAGAATCATTCAGTATTGAAACTCAAGGTTTGAATTTTTTCTTCTTGCCTCCAAAACTGTGAGAAGAAAAAAATTCTCACAGTTTAGTAGGCTAAAAATCCAAATTAGTGTGCCAGCTCTAGAAGATTTCCTCTTCCTCTTGGCTCTGGGGAAAGGTTGTTGTCATCTATCTCCCCCTGAACTAGGAACTTCTCAATGAAAGAATCCTGGGGCCAAAGCACACACTTTGCTCCCAGCTTTCCTTTCTTGGTGGTAGAATGTCCTTCTATTGCTCTGCTTGATTTTCTGTTTTATATCTCAAAAGAGATTAACTCAAGATACAAACTAATCCTGTAGATTGTATCCTATCTCATTAACATAACAGCCTATAATCATGCCTCAGTAACATCATAGAGGTTACAATTTACAACATACATGAAAATTATATCAGATAGCAAAATGGAGGACAACCACACAATATTGGGGATCTTAGACTAGCCAAGTTGATATATATATCTTGGGGAGGCACAAATCTATCCATAACATGCCATCCTTTGGCCCTCAAAAATTCATATCCTTACCACGTGTAAAACATGTTCACTCCATCATATCTTCCCAAAAGTCTAAACTCTCATCTTCTTCGAAATTCCTCTTTGTTTGTGAAATCAAGAAAACAAGTTATCAGCTTCCAGAGTGCAATGGTGGAACAAGAACAAGCTGGACATTTCTATTACAAATGGGAGGAATTGGAGCAAAAGAAGAGATAACAGGCACCAAGCAAGTCAGCAGAACACATTACATTAGCTCTCAAGGCTTAAAAATAATCCTATGTTCTCCGAGGCCACTTAGGCAACCTCCCTGCCCTCCAGGTTCTGAGTGTTGGCCACACTCTCTGGATTCTAGGTGCAGGCTTCTTGGCCCTGGGCTTCACCTCTGCCACCCAGGCCCACTGGGACAGCAAATGTGTTACCTTAGATTTGGACAGCCCCATTCTCCAAGTCCATCTGAGTAGCAAACCTACCCTCTTTGTCCCTGAAGACCCTGTTCTTCTGAGCCTTGGATGTGGTAGCCTTGCTCTCTTAGCTTTGGGCAGTGAATCTGCCCCCATCCTGCTGGCACTCCTGAAAGGCAGCCCCACAATGTGGAACCTAGTTGGTGAAGATCTAACTTTTTGAAACCTAGGAGGCTGTGGCCCCACCCTTTAAGACCTGAGAGGTCATGGCTCTACCTTTTGAGACTTAGGCAGCTCTGCTTTCTGTGTTCAGCTTCTGCTCCCTGATTCCTTTTCCTCTCAGCCCCTCAGGCCTCTTGAGCCTGCCCCAGGTCTGTCCTGCTCCAGCAAGTGTTCCAAATCTCTTTAATTCTACTGATAAGTGTCTGGATGCACCCCACTCCTCCAGTAAACCTCTACATGAAGGTGCTAAACTCTTTTGCTCCATGGGTTGGCTCCTGTGATGTCTGGCACCAAGTCCTGGTTCTGCTGCTGCCATTTCTCTGTTGTTGCTTCTTGCCATGTGTGCCATCTCTGGTGTTACAGCTCTCCTCACTTCCTTCTGAGCCCTCACCAGAATTGTCTTACATTCATAATTCCACCAACAGCCTTTTCAAGACTATTGGGCACTTTAAAACTCTTCCAGCCTCTACCCATTCACAATTTAAAAACCATTTCCACATTTTAGATAGCTGATAGAGCAGCACACCACTTTTTGTACAAAATTATACCTTTGTTATCTAGTGCTTTTATAAGAAAGGTACCAAAAGTGAATGGCTTTAACAAAGAGAAATTTATTTTCTCACAGTTTAGAAGGTAGGACATCCAAATTAGGTTGCCATCTCTCATGGAAGACTTTCTTTCTCTGTCAACTCTGAGAGAAGATCCTTGTCACAAATCTTTCCCTGGTCTAGGAGCTTCTCAGACAGAAGTATAGGGACATGCTGTGCTCCTCGCTCTTCTTTCTTGGTGGTAGGAGGCCCCTCTGTCTCTCTGGTCACTTATGTCTTTTATATCTCAAAAGAGATTAACTAAAGATACAGCCATATCCTGTAGATTGTATCCTGCCTCATTAACATAACTTTCTCTTATCCTGCCTCATTAACATCATAAAGTATAAGATTTACAGCACACAGGAAAATTATATCTAATCACAAAATGGAGGACAACCACATAATACTGGGAATCATGGTGTAGCCAATTTGACACATATTTGGGGGAGGCATAATTCAATCCACAACAAATATGAACAGACATTTCACCAAAGGAGACATTCAGGCAGCTAACAGACATATGAGTAAATGTTTGCTATCATTAGCTATTAGGGAATTTTCAAATCAAAACTAAAATGAGATTCCATCTCACCCCAACATTACTGGCACTAATCATAAAAATAGAAAATAACAAATGCTGGAGAGGCTCTGGGGATATTGGGATTCTTATGAACTGCTGGTGAGAATGTAAAATGGTACAACCGCTATGGAAAATGATATAGCACCTCCTTAAAAAGCTAGAAATATAAATACCGTGTTGATAGAGCAATCCCACTTCTAAGAATATATCTTAGAGAAATGAGGGCTGTTATATGAACAGACATATGTGAACACATGTTCATTGCAGCATTATTCACAATAGGAAGAAGATGGTAACAACCTAAGTGCCCATAAACAGATGAATGGATAATCAAGTTATGGTACGTACACACAAAGGAATACTATACGACAATAAAGAACAATATGGAATCTGCAAAGCATCTCACAACATGGATGAATCTGGTGGGCCTTAAGCTGAGGGAAGTAAGTCAATCACAAAAGAACAAATATTGTATGAGACTACTACTATAAAAACCCAAGAAAAGGTTTACATGCAGGAAAAAAAAAAAACTGTGATGGTTATGGGAGAGGGTAAGGATGAAGAGAGGAAACCACTAACTAGATAGTACACAAGTGTTAACTTTGGTGAAGGGAAAGGCAACACAATATAGGGGAAGTCAGCATAAGTTGAAAAAGCTGAAGTCATAGAAGCTTCCTAGATACATCCAAACACTTGAAAGACCAAGTTACTGGGTTGAGGGCTGTGGATCATGGTCTTGGGGGACATCTAGGTTGAATGGAATAATATAGTTCATGTAGAAAATGTTCTACATTGGACTGTGGCAAGTAGCTTCTGGGGTCTGAAAAGCTTGCAGGCAGCCATCTAAGATACTTCTATTGGTCCCAAAATATTCAGAACAAAAAGAATGAAGAAAACCAAAGACACAAGGAAAATATTAGCCCAGAGAACTAAAGGACCATGTGAACCACAACCTTCACCAGTTTGATTCCAGCACAACTAGATGATGCCTAGCTACCACCACTGACCACTCTGACAGGGATCACAATAGACAGTCCCAGACAGAGCAGGAGAAAAATGTAGAAAAAATTCAAATTCACAGAAAAAGACCAGTCTTACTCCAGACTTAGCGAGACTGGAAGAACCACTGAGACAATGACCCCCAGACACCGTGGTAGCCCAGAACTGAAGCCAATCCTGAAGTCTACCTTTCAGCCAAAGATTGGACAGGCCTATAAGACAAACAGTAACACACGCGAGGAGCGTGGTTCTTAGTTCAGTCAAGCATATGAGAACAAATGGGCAACACCTGTCCAAAAGCAAGGATGAGATGGCAAGAAGAGACAGGAAAACTGAACAAATGGACACAGAGAACCCAGGGTGGAAAAGGAAAGGGGGAGGGTGCTGATGCATTGTGGGTATTGTAAACAATTTGTATAAATTTTTGAATAAAAAACTAATTTGCACTATAAGCTTTTATGTAAAACAAAATAAAATTAAAAAAAAAAACAGTATCATTAAGGTTTTTGGAATACAGAGAGAAAAAAGAGACATCTCACACTAGGGATTAAACTTGATGGGTTTTACCATATGTCTTACTATGATGTCTCCATGGCAACAGTTTTCGTTTTTCTGGTTTATGATAGTGGTTCGCCAGTGAAGTGGGAACATTAATACAAAGACATACACACACACACACACGCATACGCACATACAACTTTGTCATTAATAGGTATATTTCAGCCATTAATAGGTATACTTTTTAAAAAATCACTTCCCTTCCTATTATATTTATATGTATTGTGAATATCTTATAAAATAGCAAGAGATCCTGGTTATTTTTCGTTTAAATAATGATTCAGATTTAAAGTGCATATGGTTTTCACCTACAATATTAACCACACAATTTATAACATAATATTGGATTATGCATAATCCAATATTTATTTCTAGATTACTTTATTCTTTCCTCTTTTTCTCTAGTAATATTTTTTCCTCAGACTTATAACATTTTACCATATATCTAGCATTACATAATTTTATCCATAAGACCATTCTTCCGTATGTGAACAAAAGATTTTGTGGTCATCCATAACAAAGAAACAAACTACTTAAGTGTTATGGATTGAATTGTGTTCCCCCCAAATTTGTGCCAGCTTGGCTGAGCAATGATTCTCAATAATGTTGTCCTGCATTAACTGCCTACCTTTTGTAGCAGCCATAGCATTTAACCACTATGCAACCAGAGTTTTCAATGTAATTACCTAAGTGTTGTAAATCCTAACCTTTATGATGTTAATGGGAGCCCTGCTGGCACAATGGTTAAGAGTTCAGCTGCTAACCAAAAGTTCAGCAGTTTGGATAAACCAGCTCCTCTTTGAAAACCCTATGAGGCAGTTTTACTCTGCCCTATGGGGTTGGAAACCCTGGTGGCGTAGTGGTTAAGTGCTACAGCTGCTAACCAAAGTGTTGGCAGTTCAAATCCACCAGACGCTCCTTGGAACTCTATGGGGCAGTTCTATTCTGGCCTATAGGGTCACTATGAGTCAGAATCGACTCGACGGCATTGGGTTTTGGGTGGGTATGGGGTTGTTGTGAGTTGGAATGCACTCAACAACAAAGTGTTTTTTTTTGGTTTATGATGTTAATGAAGCAGGTTTAGAGGCAGTTATGTTAATGAGGCAGGACTCCATCTCAAGGATTAGGTTATATCTTGAGTCAGTCTCTTTTGAGGTATCTTTTGAGATATACCACCAAGCAAGAAGAATCAGGAGCAGAGCACTTTCCTTGAGCCTGAGGTCCCTGCACTGAGAAGTTCCTAGAACAGGAGAAGATTGATAACATGGACCTTCTCCCAGAGCCAACAGAGATAGAAAGTTTTCCTCTTGAACTAGTGTCCTAAAATCAGACTTTTAGTCTCCTAAACTGAGAGAGAAGAAATTTCTGTTTGTTAAAGCCATCCATTTGTGGTATTTCTGTTGTAGCAGTGCTAAATAACTAAGAATTTGGTACTGAGAGTGGGGTGCTGCTCTAACAGATACATAAAATGTGGAAGTGGTTTTGGAATTGAGTAATGGGTGCAGCCTGGAAGAGTTTTAATGTGCTTAATAGTAAAAGGTTATATTGTCTTGAGACCACTGGAGGATTTATGGACCTCAAAGACAATTCTAGCCAAGATTCAGTAGAAAGTGAGAACTGTGACACCAGAATCAGCACAGACAGAAAGACGCAACAGTCAAGAACCAGTGGCAGCAGAACCAGGAGACCAGTGCAAGATGCCGAGGGAGCCAACCCATGAAGCGAGAGAGCTAACAGACTTTTGGCAGGAGGTTTCCTGCTGGGGTGCCTCCTGGAACTGATCGATAGAGCTAAAGAGCTTTAGAATAGCTGCCAGAGCAGGGTAGATGCTAGGCTTGCCCAAGAGTCTGAGGGAATGAGACACAGAGAGACCAAGGAACAAGGAAGCAGAAGCTGAAGAGTCAAGGAATGCAGGATGCAAAGTTGCCTCAGTCTCAAAGTTGGAGCCATGGATTCTGGGGTTTCAAAAGTGGACCACAGCCCCCCAGGTTTTCGCCAACTTGGTTCTGGAGTGTGGGGCTGCAGGATAGAGGCAGGTCCACTGCCCAAAGCTGAGGGGGTAGGGCTGCTATGCCCAAGGGGCAGAAGAAAGGCCTGCTTGGGTCGAAGGGGCAGGGTCCCCACTCAGGTGGACTAGGTGAATTGGGCTGCCCAAATCCAAAGGAGCAGAGTTGTCTTCCCAATGGGCCTGGAATCTGGACCTGAAGCCGAGGACTGATCAGCCTTCACTCAGAATTCAGAGAATGTGGCCAGCACCCAGAATGTGAAGGGCAGGGCCATGGCCTAAATAACCTCAGAGAATGGAAGATTACTTTCAAGCCTTGAAAGCTAATGTAAATTTTTTCTGCTCGGTTTTTGACTTGCTTGGTGCCTGTTATTACTATTTTTTTCCCTCCAATTTCTACCAGTTTTAATCACAATGTCTATATTGTGTCTGTTATGGTATGATAAACCCACCAAACCCACTGCCATTGAGTCAATTCCGACTCATAGCGACCCTAGGATGAAAGTATTTTACATGTGGCAAGTACATGAATTTTGAGGTGGTCAAAGGATGGAATGTTATGGACTGAATTGAATCCTTCAAAAATATGTGTCAATTTGGCTAATCCATGATTTCCAGTATTGTGTGGTTGTCCACCATTTTGTCACCTGATGTGATTATCCTGTGTTGTTAACCCTAACCTCTATTATGTAAATGAGGCAGGATTACTGGCAGTTATGTTAATGAGACAGAATTCAATCTATAGGATTAGGTTACATCTTAAGTCAATCTCTTTGAGATATAAAAGAGAATTGAGCAGAGAGAAGAGGGACCTCATACCACCAAGAAAGGAGCACTGGGATTGGAGTGCATCCTTTGGACTGGGGTTGTTGAGCTGAAAAACTTAGCCACAAGGGCTTGCCAACAGGGAAAGGAAGCCTTCCCCTGGGGCTGGCACCCTGAATTTGGACTTCTAGCCTACTAGACTCTGAAAGAATAAATTTCTCTTTGTTAAAGCCATCCACTTTTGGTATCTCTGTTATAGCAGCACTAGATGCCTAAGATACCCCAGTAGAGTAGAACATACGATTGTCTGATTCAAAAAGACCAATACTAGTCCATTTATCCTCACTAATATTTACCTTCAAGCTTTTCATTTCGTTTTTGACAACTTTCAATTTTCCTAGATTCATACTTTGAGCATTACTTATTCCAATTAATGGATATTTGCAGCTGTTTCTACTTATTTTAAGATATGCCACATCAGCCAATGGAGATCTCAAAAGGTTTACCTAATCTGTTTCATTAAGGTCAGCTATACTTTGTTTGTTATACTTTGAGGAAGCAACTCTTCCACAGTCATATTTTGAGTGTCTTCTAAGCTGAGGGGCTCATCTTCAGAAACTGTATCAGACAATGTTCTGCGGCTATTCATAACGGTTTTTTTAGAAGTAGATCACCAAGTCCTTCTTCCCGGTCTGTCTTAGTCTAGAAGTTTCACTGAAATCTGTTAACTATTGTTGACCTCACTGGTATTCGAAATACCAGGACATAGTTTTCAGCATTTCAACAAGACGCAAGTCATCATAGTATGACAAACTGACAGATGAGTGGTGGTCTGATGGTCTGATTTGAACACAATCTGTGAATTAATTTAAAACATTTTTTTAAGAATGCTTAGATGTTTTCAGTTTTAGTCCTATTTGTTAGACAACTGAGATATAAGAAGAACTGTGTGTCCTTCTGCAGATTAGAAGAATATATTTATATTATTTAAAATAAACTTTAAATCGGGGTATCAAAACCTCCATGATAAGTTTTTTTGTTCATGTTTTTGTTTTAGCTAAGAAACTATATTAAATGAAGACTCCACAGAGACTATCCTATTAAAGCAGGACTGTTAGAAAGATAGGTTTAGCAACTTGCTATGTTTTTTATTGTAAATTTGAATAGTATTGAAGAAAAAACTATAAAAACATTTTAGCTTATTTTGATTGTAATAAGCGAGAAATGCAGAAAATTGAACGAAGTTAAATTTTGCTTATCTGTAGAAATGGAAATGAGAATTTTCATGAATATAAAAAGCAGTAGAATACATTTTTAAGTGAAAATGCATTTTTGTCAGCAAATTTGCACTTGAAATATATTTCTTTGAGGAACTTTTTTTCCATTTTTTGAACAAAAGTTAGATGCTATTAGAGTAAACCAAATAAAATACACACAGATCAACTCGAATAAAATCATTCATTGTTTGAAATGTTACTATACACAATTAAACACATGATTAATCCTATTCTATTATAATATGGAGCTTTCTATATACTGTGACTCATAGCATGACCAACAGAAATGAGTCTCATTAAAGCATTCTGTAAAGTGTGACAAAAGCATGAGTTTACCTCAGTTTAGCACCAAAATTCTAACTCTTTAATAATGAATTAAAACACTTTAAATCCATACATCTTCCTTGATAATATTATGTAGAAGTTGTTTTTGTTTTAACTAAGCATTAAAAAACAACAGCAGCAAAGGATTGACTATTGCCCATGGAAGTGGGATGATATATTACTTTTTGGACTACTTAAATTGACTATGCCCTGAAAACTATGAAGAAATTATAATACATTAAACTATAATTCGGTTACAAACTCTCCCCTCTTTCTCATCACAGAACTGAAGAGAAATCTCTGCTGTTCTGGCTAATAAGTTGGTGTATTAATTAGGATTCAAATACTTCTATTTTTACTTACTGCTATTCTGATTTTTCAGCTTGCTTTTCACAGGTATTTTAGGGCCCTTACTTTTAGCTTCTTCTTTCTTAGTAATTTAAAGTCTAGTTGATGGCAATGGGTTTTTTAATGGGTATATCTAAGATACTGGCATATAGATTGCACTAAATATATTTCTAACCATCCTTCTTGATATTGAACCGTCTTGATATTGTATCCTTAATACAGCTTGTGCACTCACAGACAATATTCTTGTTGTCCATTAAGCCAATCGTGTGGGTCTATTTCTTTTCATTTATATCTCTTCACAACCCTGTGCCTTATTCTATAGATACCATTTGTCCAGCCCCTTCTATCTACTGTATTAACATAGAGTCACCATGAGTCGAAATCTACGAGATAACAGTCAACAATAATACTAGTTTATTTGCAACTATTATATCAAATAATTTAATTATCAACTGACTTTTATTATTAGGTATTATTAACCTGTCTCTGTTATCTAGTGCTGCTATGGCAGAAATATCACAAGTGGATGGCTTTGACAAAAAGAAATTTATTCTCTCACAGTCTAGTAGGCTAAAAGTCTGAATTCAGGGTGCCAGCTCCACGGGAAGGCTTTCTCTGTGGGGGAAGGTCCTTGTCATCAATCTTCCCTGCTGGAGGAGCTTCTCAGTGCAGGGACCTCGGATGCAAAGGATGCATACTTATAGTTTTTCTTGCTTGATGTTAATGAGGCCTCCCTGTCTCTCTGCTGGATTCTCTCTTTTATATCACAGAAGAGATTGATTTAAGACATAACCTAATCTTGTAGATTGAGCCCTGTCTCATTAACATAATTGCCTCTAATCCTGCCTCATTGATATCATAGAAGCAGGGTTTACAACATAAATGAAAATCATATCAGATGACAAAATTGTGGACAATCACCTAATACTGGGAATCATGGCATAGCCAGTTGACACAGTATTTCTGGGGGAAACAGTTTAATACATGACATATCCTTATATTGGGTGATTTTTTACAATGAAAATGTGAGAATCCTAACTCAAAATAACAATATAAAAAGGGATATTACCCCCAAATTTAGATATGACTGGATCCAGAGTCTCAAAAGACTGTTCTATCCTAACCTCTCTCTTGATCGCTTAGACAAGATCTTGCTAATTGCTGGACATAATGGCCATGAAAACTTTACACTCAAATTCTAACAGCTTTTTAGGGATAATATCAAGGGAGAATATTAATCAAGAACTGTGGCATAACATTCTAGCAGAGTATTCTGCTTTGCATGAATGCTTATCTATGTCTAAAAATTGAGATCCTTTTAAAGAAAAAGAGAGGGTGCGGTGCTAGGAGAATAAAAACAATATGTTCATACACTTTTTTTTCCCGTTTTATTTCTTTCAATTTTTATATTTACTCTAGAATGTGGACTATAAACCCTGCTGAAACAAGAAACATCATTTAAAAAAAGAAAAGATTTAATCTCTATAAAAGGCTATCTATGCATCAGGTTATATGTTATATTGCAAGTATCCAGTAAATTTTATAATGGAAAATTCCACTCATGGAAAAAGCAGAGAGGATGGTACAAAGAATCCTCAAGCACCAATCATCTAGATTCCACTAAGCAACTCAGAATCTCTTGCATTTTGTGTGTAAATTCTTCTCAATATTTCTCTACCAAAACGATTATGTGAAACCAATTTCAGATATCACATCATTTCATACAAAAATATTTAAGCATGCAGCACAAAAACATGAGGAATTTTATATATATATATATATATAAAGGAAAAAACACAATATTAATATCACACCTAAAAACTTGACAAAAATTGTTTTTCATAAAAATCTCATATTTATTCAGAGTCTGGTAGCAACAGAATTAAATAGAGTGGGGACATTACATTGTTTCTTAAGTCTCATTTAATCTACACATTCTCATTTTTCTTCTCTCCTGAAAATTATTTGTTGAGAAAACTGGCTCATTTATCCTATAGAGATTCTGATGTTCTAGTTTTTCATAGTGTATATCCATAATGTTATTCAACTTGTTCTTTTGCCACCTCTACTTTCTGTAATATTGTACTTAGATATATAGGTCCAAGTGATTCACATTTGATTTTTTAACTACTTCTTAGGAAAGAACCAGGTTTGAAATCTTATACTACCATATGCGAAAGTCTACATAATCTACAATAATTAAGAAATATTATGTTGTCAAAAAGACAGTCCAATGAAACTGAAATGTGGTGAATTTCAGAAACATTTTTAAGCATATAAGATCACTTAATTTATGACCACGATGATGCTAAAGTAGAGTAAAGAAAGGATAACCTCAACAACAAGTAAGACTGAACATCCATTTAAAAAAAAGTGAAATTTGAACCATACCTCACACAATCCTTGTGTCTTATAGATTTGGATGTGAATGATAATACAATGAAGTTTCTATAACATAACATCTTTAAAATTGTGGAGTAGGCAAAATTTAAACAGACCACAAAAAGAGAAAAGAAAAAAACTATAAAATTACAAGAATTTAGTAAACCGGACAACATTAAAGTTAGAAAATTTGGCAAAGATTAAAAAATACTTTTATGAGAGTGAAAACAGAGGTCACAAGGTAAAGAGAAATATTTGACATACAAGAAAGACTTGAATGGTCACTTCGCTGAAGAGAATATTCAGAGGGCACATAAATATATGAACAGTTGCTCAATTCCATGAATCTTCAGAGAAATTAAAATCAACATCATGTTGAGATATCACTTGAGTTTAAGAATAAAAATTCTGACAGAACAAAATACTAGCAATAAATAATGTCATTGGGAGTGTAAATTGGTCCAATTCCTTCTAAAAATCAGCAGACAATAACTTCCAAAACTGAAAATGGCCCACTCTATGATCCAGTAACTCTAATCCAATGTATATACAAAAACAAATAGACGAATATTTGCTGACATCAGATGGATCTTGGTTGAAAGCAGAGAATACCAGAAAGATGTTTACCTGTGTTTAGTTGAGTATACAAAAGCATTCAACTATGTAGATCATAACAAGTTATGGAAAATGTTGCAAAGAATGGGAATTCAAAAACATTTAACTGTGCTCATGAGGAACCTGTACGTAGACCAAGGGTTAGTTGATTGCCCAGAACAAGGGGATACTGTGTGGTTTAAAATTAGAAAAGGTGTGTGTCAGGGTTGTATTCTTCCACCATACTTATTCAATCTGTGTGCTGGGCAACTAAACCAAGAACCTGGACTATATGAAGAAGAAGGAAGCATAAGAATTGGGGGAAGACTCATTAACAACCTGTATTAGGCAAATAACACAACCTTGCTTGCTGAAAGTGAAGAGGACTTGAAGCACTTACCGATGAAGAACAAAAACCACAGCCTTCAGTATGGATTACGCCTCAACATAGAGAAAACAAAAATCCTCACAACTGGACCAATAAGCAACATCAGGATAAATGGAGAAGAGATTGAAGTTGTAAAGGATTTGATTTTACTTGGATCCACAATCAACAGCCATGGAAGCAGCAGCCAAGAAATCTAATGGCATATTCCATTAGACAAATCTGCTGCAAAAGAACTCTAAAGTGTTAAAAAGCAATAATTTCACTTTGAGTACTAAAATACACCTGATTCAAACCATGATCTTTCAATCACCTCATACTCATGCGAAAGCTGGACAACAAATAAGGAAAACTGATGAAGAACTGATGCCTTTGAATTTTTGCTTTGGTGAAGAATATTGAATATGCCATGACTGCCAGAAGAGTGAACATATCTGTCTTTAAAGAAATACAGCCACAATGCTTCTTGGAAGTGAGGATTGCAAGACTTTGTCTCATGCACTTTGGGTATGTTATCAGGAGGGACCAGTGCCTGAGAAGTAAATCACGGTTAGAAAAGTAGAGGGTCAATTAAAAAGAGGAAGGCCTTAAAGGAGATGGATTGACATAGTGGCTGCAACAATGGGCTCAAACATATCAAAAATTGTGAGGATGGCACCAGACAGTGTTTTGTTCTGTTGTATATAGAGTTGCTATCAGTCAAAACCCACTGGATTGCACCTAACAACAATTATATTATACACACAATACTAAATAATCAGACTAACTGCCATCGAGTCTATTTCAATTTGTAATTATCCTATAGGACAGAGTAGAATTGCCCCACAGGGTTTCCAAGGCTGTAAATCTTTACTAAGTCACAGCTCCATACCTTTCTCCTGCAGAGCAGCTGGTGGGTTTTAAACTCTGACCTTTTCCTTAGAAACAAAGAGCTTTAACCACTGGCCACCAGGGCTCCTTATATACCCAATAGTAAAAACAAATTCAGAAAAAAAGTATTGGAAAGATAAACTCTTCTAAAAATAGCAAGTATATGAGACACCTAATGTGTTGTAGAACTTGTGAGAGCAACACCCATTACTTTTAAATATGACAAGGGCATCAACCAGTAGGCCAGGGGCAGAAGGTAGGTACCCATGGAGAGGAAAATGCATATACCTCCACAGCGGCATTTAAGAGGGAGAGGTTCAAAGTGTATTCAAGACAAATACAATCCTTCAACAGAATGACTGCTCCATGAAGCATTAAATTTTACTGTGTTGTTAACAATTCTATTCCTACCTCCTAAGACTCTGCATGACATATGGCTAACCCTTGACCACTATCCAATGAATAGGTAAATGAATGAATCAACGAATAATGACCTACAAGAATAGAACCTATTTATAAGTTAGATAGAGGAAGTGTAAATAATTTTAAAAGGCAAGAGTGGTGTCATAAGCAAGGCATGGAGTCAAAATGGTATAAAAACAAGTGTGCAAAATTCTTAAAATAAACTATTGTTCCTTGTAATGATGGCTGGATTCAAGTCTTACAGTAAAATTTAGGATGTTTCTAGAAAGTTTTGTCCAAAAATAATGGAAGGGACATGAAAAAAGTCTATATTATTCATGTCAAAAAAAAAAAAAAAAAAAAAAAACCCCAGGAGCCTAATTAAACAGGCTCCACAGGCCAGTAATGAGATAATTTAAGCATCAATTAGAAAAATATCTTCAATGTACTGAAACACATCAAATGTGTTTTTTAAAAAATAAGTATAGCCATTTTTAAAAGATCTTCTCATTGGTAATATACTGATGATATTAGCAAACTAACTTGTTATTCTGAAATGTGCACATTAAGAAAAAAATTTAAACTGCTTTAAAATTTATTAGGTTTGACTTTATCCTCTGGTAGGAACTTCCTCATATCAAGCAATTCAAAGGCATGCAGTCTTTTTCCTACATAATTTTAATTGATAATCACATGGAATAGATAAATGATAAAGAGCACTTCTAATTCATATTATACCATTCTACAGAGGATTCACACACTGTGATGATGTCAATGGAAAATGAAATTAAACTTGGAAAAAATGGAGATTACTTAAGATAGTACCTTTTATGGATTGAATTAAAAAAAAAAAAACTTAGGTCCCCCCAAATATATATGATGAATTCCTATATTTTTGTACCTGTGAATATGATGCTTTTTGGAAATAGGATTTTCCTTTTGTTATGTTGACAAACTCATATCTGCATAGAGCAAATCCTAAACTCAATCTTTTCTGAGTGGCATCTTATAGTAGAATCAAGACAAAGACACACACACACACACACACACGAGCAGATACCACGTGATGAGGGAGGCAGATGCATCTAGAAGTAGCAAAGAAATGCCAAGGATAGCTCATAGTCACCAGAAACTAGGAGTGAGGTCTGCAAGAGAATTCAATGTGGCCGAGATCCTGATTTGGACTTTTAGCCTCTAGGACTGTGAAAACATAAATTTCTGTTCTCTAAAGCCATCAACTTGTGCTCCTTTATTATGGAAGCCCTTTGAAACAAAGAATTTGATACTGAGGAGTCAGCTGCCATAACAATATCTACAAAAAATACAGATAGATAGCACTTTGGAACTGGTTGAGATATGACTGGAAGAGTTGTAAAGAGCTTGATAGTAAGAGACTATATTGCCCTGTCTTTACTATTGTGTATATTACACAAATACAGACTATAGAATATATGATATATATTGTATTATGTATCTTATAACACACCCTGGTCACACAGAGGTTAAAAATGCTTGACTGCTAACCAAAAGTTTGGCAGTTCAAAACCACCAGCCACTCTGTGGGAGAAAAATGTGACAGTCTACTTCCATAAAGATTTACAGCCTTGGAAACCCTGTGGGGTCACTATGAGTTGGAATTGACTTGATGGCAGTGGGTTTTTAATTTTTACGTTTTTTATATGTGATATATATTTTCATATCATACATAAATACAGGTAAAACTTTTATGTGATTCATCTGGAACGTAATAAAATACTAGGAGGAACTAATTAGACCATGACTTCAAAGACTTTTAACATAAAATATGCCATAAATAATAATTGAGTTAGAAGCCTTAGAATTTTCTATTTTCCATTAAAGAGTTTCATTGCTTATGAAATGTCAACTATCAAGCCACATTTGCTGATATTCTAATAAAATATTCCTGGTAGAGGTTGTAATGGATTGAATTGTGTCCCTCAAAAATATGTGTCAGGTTGGTTAGGCCATGTGTGGTTGTCCTCCATTTTGTGATTTTCCTATGTGTTATAAGTTATAATCTGTACCTGGGGTTAAAAAGGATTAGGGTGGGATGTAACACTCTTGCTCAGGTCACATCCCTGATCCAATGTAAAGGGAGTTTCCCTGGGGTGTGGCCTGCACCACCTTTTATCTTAAAAAAAAAAAAAAAATCTTACAAGAGATAAAAGGAAAGGGAAGTAAGCAGAGAGTTGGGAACCTCATACCACAAAGAATGAAGAGCAGGAGCGTGTGTCCTTTGGACCTGGGGTCCCTGCACTGAGAATCTCCTTGACCAGGGGAAGACTGTTGACAAGAGCCTTCTTCCAGAGCTGAGAAGAGAAAGCTTTCCCCCTGGAGCTGATGTCCTGAATTTGGACTTGTAGCCAACAGGTCTGTGGAGAATAAATTTCTTTTTGTTGAAGCTATCCACTTCTGGTATTTCTGTTATAGCAGCACTAGATGACTAAGACAAGGTTCAATATTCTATTCAAAATATAATTTAAATTAAAATTTTGGGGTAAATTTCTGCAGACGCAATGTTGCCGTCATGCTTACTTTGCTTGTTTGTTCACATAGGTAAAGCGCAAGTAGAAGACACTTATTTGTTGTTGTTGTGGCTGTTTGTTTTGTTTTTCTGCATGAAAACACATTCATATTGCTTAACAATAGGTTAATCCCGTAGGACAGGAAGAGTTGGTGGATCTATGTCATAAATTATTAGTCTGCAAATTAGCTTTTACCTACCCATGTTCAGTAAGAACTGGTGGCTTGTTTGTTTTGGTACTCACATAAAAATATAGTACTTCTATTACAGAAATTATCTTTTCATCAGTTTAATATGAACTCACATTTTTCATTCAATAAAGAAATAAACTCTTCTGTTAAGTATTCTTCTCAGTCAGAATGAAGAAATAGTCTATTCAGAAATGTCAATTTTTCTGAATATGTTTATAACAGACTTAGAAATAGCAACAGAAGTTCTTAATACCTATCGTGGGCTGTGACAACTTAAAGATTTACAAAATAAATCTGTAATCCACTTTCATATTGTGCAGTAACTTGAATAAGTCACAAATAACAGTGTTTTTCCTCTTGGTAACAAAAGAGGAATTATAGGCATACACAATTAAACCGATTATTTCTGTTTTCTTCCTTTTTTTTATTTTTAAAACACACAAAAATACATTTTACAGCAAGATGTTAACAACTCATGAATTTTTCAGCATTTATTTTAATGTGAAGATCTGGCATATTTATTGGTTCTGTTATGCTGGCACTTTTAAAGTTGACTAATGTTTTACTACAGCAATGAATATACTTTAAAATCAGAAAAGGAGTCAGCTTAAAATCTGCTGTAACATTTAGCATAATATTTTAACTGGTTTCTATCTTTTTTTCAAATAGAATAAATAAATGAATGCATTTATTTAGAATATGTAATAATTTCTCACTATGTTTTAGTTGAATAAAGGCTTTATATGTATATTAACATCTGAACATGATTATAGATGTATTTAGAGCTATTAAATACTGATTACAATGCTTGTACATGTTAGTAAAATATTTACTAAACCTTGAATAAGAGCAGTGATGCATGTATGTTTTTGGTGTTATAGACTCAAAAATATGTGACTCAAAAATAACACAGTATTATTGACAATGTACTATGTATGACTTCAATAACTGTAAGTAACTGAGATTATTTTAATATTTTGATATTCTGAAGCACATATTTCGAAAGTAATAAATGAGCTTGTTGGAGCTGATGATCTTTCTCCAAAAATTTGTCAAAGCATTTGGAGTTACCAAAACAATTACTAGAATAAAAATTTTAAATTGTTTATAGATTTTGGGATATAGAAAAATATAATTCTGTGAGCCAGTATCTCATGATGTAGTAGATTCCTTTTAATTTGGATGATACCAATCATTATACAAAACAAATTATAACCATCATAGTTATGCTAGCTAACACATATATACCAAAAAAAAAACCCCAAACTCATCACCATTAAGTCAATTCCTACTCTTAGTGACCCTTTAGGACAGAGTAGAACTGCCCCATAGAGTTTCCAAGGAACACCTGGTGGATTCGAACTGCCAACATTTTGGTTAGCAGCTGTAGCTCTTAACCATTTCACCACCGCAGTTTCCAACACGTATCTAGTGACTTTATTTAAAAGGCTTACACAATTCATTATTGTATGTAATTTTTATAAATGCCCTGTGTGTTATGTATTATTCTAAATTTCCATTTAATGCACTTGAGGCAACAGAACAAGTCCCATGCATTCTCAGAGGTTGGGGGAGACTAGCTGGCTCTTTTCAGGTATGTACGATTTGGAATGTATATGAAAATTAAGTGTATATTAATATTTATTATATATGATCTTGCATTTATTGATATAGAGCATATAATAGATGCAATTATACATCTATACACAAATAAGAACCTGTGCGTACATACATATGTATACAATTTACCTTTGTTTACATAAATGTATGCACCTGTGTGTATGCATGTACATATACAGATGTATATGTATCCCTTTATAAGCGTAGATTAGTAAACACTGTCATATCTTAAGTTTTATACATACGGTCATATTTATGGATACAAAAAGAATAATTTAATAATTAACTAACTTATCTACATTATATGGAAATGACTCCATGGCAGTGGGTTTTGTTTGGTTTTATCTGCATTACGAAAAATGTGTACTTTCATGCAGAACAAGTAAAAATTAGATAGCAAGATTATGTATTATGTATTAACTTGTTCTGCAGTCATATTTAAAAAGTGATGCATAGAATAGGGACTTTTCAACAGGCTTCTCAAAATTTGGCCTATAGAGATGTTAAGTATATTTTCTTATTAGAGAATAGGAACAAGTCAGACCTTTCTATATGTCATGATCACTTACTGGTTTTTGACCCACTCTTGCCTATAAATTCTAAATTTTTATAAAAATTCCATGTATATGAAATTGATATGAGATATGTATCTATGAAACTTACAAGGTGAATTTGTACATTAAGTCTATCTCCTTACATCACTACTTGTTCAGAGAGATGGTGTGTTACATGAATATAAGTGTTAAATGGCCATTCTTAGTTTCCCAGTGTTGCTGTCACAGAAATACCACAAGCAGGTGGTTTTAAAGAACAGGAGTTTATTTTCTCACAGTCCTGGGGGCTAAAACTCCAAACTGGGACTCGGCTGTCTCGATTCCTCCCTTGTCAATAGCCCCAGGTAATTTGGTTCCTTGGTGATCTTCTCATGGCATCTATTTTCTCTGATGTGTGCATGCCTCTGCACCTAATCTCATTTTATAACTAGGATTTGGTTACATTTAGAACTACCCTACCGAGGTGCAAACTAATTAACTGTCTTAGGCTGGGTTCTCTAGAGAAGCAAAACCAGTAAAACATATAAAATGGGGATTACATCAATAGGTATAGTAATTAGGATTTCAGCATATACTTTGGGAAGGGAAACAACTTAATACATAACATTCCCCCCTTCGCCACTGTCTAAGTTATCTAGTGCTGCTATAACAGAAATACCACAAGTGGATGACTTTAACAAACAGAAATTTATTCTCTCACAGTTTAGGAGGTTAAAAGTTCGAATTCAGGGCAGCAACTCTAGAGGAAGGCTTTCTTTCTCTGTTGGCTCTGGGGGAAGGTCCTTCTCTCCATTCAACATCTGTGTCCCCAGTTTTCCTTGGAAATCTCCATGTGTATTGGCATCAATCTCCCCCTGGGTTTAGGAGATTCTCATCACGGTGACCCTACATCCAAAGGATTCACTCTGGTCCCAGCTCGTCTTTCTTGGTGGTAATCAGATACCTCCTATCTCTGCTTGCTTCTCTCTACTTTTGTCTTTGTAAGATAATAGATGATGCAGGCCACACCTCAGGGAATCTCTCCTTACATTGGATCAGGGCAGTGACCTGAGTAAGGAAAGATGTTGCATCCCACCCTAATCCTCATGACATGACCTAATCCTACCTCATTAACATAATGGACAGCTCACTCCCAAATGGGACCATAACCACAGACATCCCAAAAACAAACCCATTGCCACTGAGTCAATTCTGACTCACAATGACCCTACAACATATCACAAAATGGAACAAAATCAGACCACAGAATGGAGGACAACCATACCATACTGGGAATCATGGCCTAGTTAAGGTGACACATATTTTGGAGGGACACAATTCAATCCATGAGAGACACTCAGAAGTCATGTCCTTCCCACATACAAACACAATGACCCTATCACATCATCTCAAAATTCTTAATCTGTTCACGAATCAACTCTAAGTCCCAAATCCTGTCTTATGATTCATTTAAATAAAGAATGGGTAAGGTTCTAGATGTGTTCCATCCTGAAGCAAATTTCTTTCTCTCTGTGGATCTGTAAAACCTAAAATATAAGTTACCTGTTTCCAAAGTAGAGTGGTGAAACAGGCACAAGATAGGTATTTCCATTCCAAATGGGAGAAATTGGAGGAAAAGAAGAGGTCATGGGTATAAAGAAAGACCAAAACCCAAAAAGACAAATTTCATTAGCTCTCAAGTGTTTGAAGTAATCTTCCATTTTCAAGGCACATCTGGGCAATGGCCGTGCCCTCCAAATTCTGGGCATTTGTCACACTCTCCAGATTCTGGGTTGAGTCCCTTAAAAAAAAAAGAATTGAGAATTGGCCCCATCTTTTTTTTTTTATCAGGCACACTGGAATGGCAATGCCAATACCTCAGTTCTTTTTTTTTTTTTTTTAATTGAACTTTAGATGAAAGTTTACAGGACAAATCAGTTTCTCATCAAACAGTTAGTACACACATTGTTGTATGATATTGGTTAACAACCCCAAGACATGTCAGCACTCTCTCTTCTCAACCCTGAGTTCCCTATTACTAGCTTTCATGTTCCTTCCTGCCTCCCAGTCCCTGCCCCAGGGCTGGTGTGCCCCTTTAATCTTGTTTTGTTCCATGGGCCTGTTCAATCTTTGGCTAAAGGGTGAACCTTAGGAGTGGCCTCATTACTGAGCTGAAAGGGTGTCCAGGGACCATACTCTCAGGGCTTGTCCGGTCTCTGTCAGGCCAGCAAGTCTGGTCTTTCTTTTTGAGTTAGAATTTTGTTCTATATTTTTCTCCAGCTTTATCCAGGACCCTCTATTATGATCCCCGTCAGAGCAGTCAGTGGTGGTAGCCAGGCACGATCTAGTTGTATGGAGGCCATGGTAGGTGTGGTCCATTAGTCCTCTGGGCTAATATTTCCCTTGTGTCTTTAGTTTTCTTCATTCTTCCTTGCTCCTGCAGAGGTGAGGCCAGTGAAGTATCCTAGATGGCTGCTCACAGGCTTTTAAGACCCCAGATGCTATTCACCAAAGTTGAATGTAGAATATATTCTATATAAATTCTATTTTGCCAGTTGGGCTAGATGTTTCCTGAGCTCATGGTCCCCACAGCCCTCAGCCAGCAATTCAGTCCCTCAAGGAGCTTGGATGTGTCTATGGAGCTACCATGGCCTTGCCTTGTACAGGTTGTGCTGGCTTCCACAGTATCGTGTACTGTCTTACCCTTCAACAAAGTTACTGCTTATCTTTTGTCTATTAAGTGTTTTTCCATCCCCACCTCTCCCTCCCTTGTCACCACCAAAGATTGTTTCTTTTTGTATGCAAACCTTTCCATGGGTTTTTACAGTAGTGGTCACTTACAATATTTGTCCTTTTGTGATTGACTTATTTCATTCAGCATAATGTCTTCCAGATGCAACTGTGTTATAAGATGCTTCATAGATTCATCTAACATTTTCTTTGTTCCTCTTACTCTCCTGTGCTGAGTTCCTTTTGTTTGTGGGTTTCTTTTTCATTTCTTTTGTTTTCGTAGATTTTGTTTTTATTGAGACTTTATGCTTTTCTTCTTTATTTTGAAGAGTAAGTTTGTTAACTTTCTTTGTGGTTACCTTGAAATTTACCCTTATCTTCCT
This sequence comes from Loxodonta africana, assembly GCF_030014295.1. NCBI lineage: Eukaryota > Metazoa > Chordata > Mammalia > Proboscidea > Elephantidae > Loxodonta > Loxodonta africana. The sequence goes on from NC_087346.1 coordinate 93,214,515, forward strand.
AGGTTTGAATCAGCCTATTATTACTTGGTTTCACCTTGCCTTCCTCTCCATTAGAAATTTCTATACCTATACAGTTTATTCCCTCTTTTATTGTTCTGACGTTGCTGTCATTTACTGATTAACCTCTCTGGTTCCTTGTGGTAAGTGTTTTGGTTTTTGACAGTCCTTGAGAGTTCATTTCCTAGGTTGGTATCTGGCTGGTACAATTTTGCATCCTAGATTCAGGCTGTGGTCTGATATAGTTTGTTCTCAGATGGGAGGACTTCCTTTAATAATTCTTGTAAGTTTGGTTTAGTTTTTACATATTGCCTTAATTTGTGTTTATCTGGGAATGTCCTAATTTCACCAACATATTTGAAAGAAAGTTTTGCAGGATATATTATTCGTGGTTGGCAATTTTTTTCTTTCAATGTTTTATATATGTCATCCCATTACCTTCTTGCCTACATAGTTTCTGCCAAATAATCAGAGTTTAGTCTTGTTGTTTCTCCTCTGTATGTGACTTTTTGTTTTTCTCAAGCTTCTTAAAAAAAAAAAACAAAAAACTTTTTTTACCAGCAGGACTTTGTCTTTGGTTTTAGCAACTGTGATTGTGATATGTGTTGGGTGTTTTTGTTTTCAGATCTATCCTGTATTGGGTTCTTTTTCTTCTTGGATGGTCAGCTTTACATCGTTTGTGATATTAGGGAAGTTTTCTGTCAGCAATTCTTCAGGGATCTTCTCTGTTTTTTCCATTTTCTCTCCCTGTTCTGGAGCTCCGATCACTCACGAGTTTTTGCTTTTGATTGTATGCCACATAATTCTGAGGATTTCTTCATTTTTTTTTTTCTGATTTTTCCTCAAACAAATTTGTATCCAAGTGTTTGTCTTCAATTTTGCTGGTTCTGTCTTCTGTCATTTCAAATCTGCTTCTCAGCCCTTCTATGACACTGTCCATTTCTGAAATTTTGTTGTTTATCTTTTGGATTTCTAATCATTTTTGTATGTTTCTAGTTGTGAATTTATTTTGGCATTTTGTTCCTGTATTACTTTCCTGAAGTGTTCAATTTTTTTGGTCTGTATTTCCCATGAATTTTTCTGCCTTTTCCAAACAATTTGTCTATTTTTTCCTCATTTTTGTCTCCTTTTTCTTCAACTCTTGGATTGCTCTAGTGCCTTTTCTTCTACTGGAAAGTCATCTGGTGTTTTTATTTTGGACTCCTACTGGACCCATGCTGCCTTGTTTTTTAATATGTTTTGATATTATCTGCTGTCTTCAGGACATTCAGTAGCTATTTTCTGCATTTCTTGATTGTAGATTTGTTTGTTTCATCCTGCTTTTTTGTTTTATTTAGTTACGTCTGAGCAGTTGGGCTGTCCGTTCTTTGTTGTTTCTCTTCTGTAGTCATGATACTTTCATCTCCTTGTCCAAGGGGCAGGGCCAGTCATTCAGCTATGGTGCAGCAGAGCAGGTCCAGCTGAAGGGGACGGGCTGGGATGAGTTGTTTGTGACACATACTAGGGCCAACAAGTGGGGCCAGGAATCAGTGCTGAGCAGGTTCCAGTAGGCCATGCTTGTACTGCTTGGGGGTGTGAAGTTCAGTGCATAGTATAGGTAGACAGGAAAGAGGGGGGAGGTTGTGATGTGTAAAGCTAATAGGGGTAAGGGAAAGAAGAGAGAGAGGAGAGAAAAACAAAAGCCAAAAACAACCAAAGAAAGAGAGAGAGAAAAAAAAAAAGGAGGGCTAAGTGAGCTTGATTTTGGAGTGGAGAGATGAGAAACTGAGAAATGGAGAAAAGCAAAAAGGAAAAAAAAGAAAGAAAAGGGAAAAACAAAGAAAAAATAACTAAATAAAAATTTGGAAAAGAAAAGCCCCCAGGAGTTCCGGAGTCCTACCGGTGGGGCTGCTAAGACCAGAGACGTAGATCCCTGGCTGTGCAGTATAGCCTGGCTAGAGAGGGTATAGATGTCACACAGCACCAGGTATTCAGGAGACAGGAAAAGGAGATAAGTGTAGAGAGGCAAGAACCGAGAAATGAAGACCGTCAGAAACAGAAAAAGAGAGAGAAAAGAAAAAGAGATGCCCCCAGGGATCCCACCTACATGGCTGGGGGAATGGCTGCTAAGCTGTGCAGTGCAGCCCAGCCAGAAGGGGCTCCCAAGCTGAGAGGAAAAAAAAGAAAGAAAAGAAAACAAACAGAACAAAGGAAAACAATAGGAAAAAAAGCCCCAGGGATCCCACCAGTGTGGTGTCATGGGCCAGGGGAGTGGTTCCCCAGTCAAGTGTGGCTTGACAGCCTTTCAGGAAGAAGCAGATGGCACACAGAGCCAGGTGTTCCAGAGAAAGGAGGGGGAGGTGGTAGGAAATGCACACACACACACACACACACACACACACACACACACACACACAAAAGAGTTGTAAAGAACAAACACCAGCTTAGGGTCCTGGCCAGTGTGGTCAGGGCAAATCCAAACAACCTGAGACCAAAGCGGTTGCCTCCCAGCCAAGAGACTGCAGCTGGCAGGAAGCAAAAGGGGGGGGAAAGGGAGGAGGTTAGGAAAGCTTATATTGCTCGTTACCGGGTGCTCAGCCAGGAAGCTCAGAGGTAGAGCAACGGGGAGAGAATGCGGGGGTAGGAAAGAGTGTATCGCTGGCTACCAGGGGCTTTGTCTCCTGCTGGGAGTTCTGCTAAGCTGCTTTCCCATGCTGCCAGTCTGCTCATCCCCGACAGGAGTCCAGATGGTGGATCTGTGCTGCATCAGCTGATGGGGCCCTCCACACGCACCTCTCCTCACTCTCCGTCCTCTGTCAGTTTCTTATTCTATTCGGTGCTTGGCTGAGTCCTCTATCTCTTCATTTGGTACTTCAGGTTTCAGGAATGACATTTGTCTCTGTTTTACTTAGTTTTTCTCGTCTTTGCTGTGGAAGGATGGCATGGTACCTGTCTATGACAGCATGTTGGCCGGAAGTCTCACCACCTCCTCAGTTTCGAATGGCTTTATTCTCCTGGTCCACCTTTGTGGTGACCCCATCCCCTTGGCCCCAGATAGCTCTATCCTTCTGGATCGATGGCATCACAGCCTTCTCTCCTCAGCTTTGAATGGTGGCTTAATTCTCCTGGCCCATTAACATGGCCCCATGAATGGCGGCCCCACCCTACGGAACTGAGGTGGTGGCAATCTAATTCTTTGAAACCAAGAGGGTGATAGCTTCACCCTTTAAAACCTAGTGTGTTGTAGTTTCGCCTTTTGAAACCAATGAAGCAGCAACCCTGGCCCTCTTGCTCCTTCTAACAGTCCTGCTGAACTTCTAGAAGGATGATGAATGTCTTTTCTTGGAAGAAAACAGATGTTTGCAGCCAAGTAGTTTCATTGGCCTATTTCTTGCCTGAGAATTCCAGGATCCTGACAGTTCTTCCTCATTTCATCCTTTCTCTGTCCTTTTCAGTCTAAGCTGACAAGATTTTTGCTACAGTGGTTGATTAGACCCATCAGAATATTAGTCACAGAGCCCCAGTGGCACAGTGATTAAGTGCTAAGGCTGCTAACCAAGAAGTTTGAATTCACCAGCCACTCTTTGGAAAACTTCTGGGGAAGTTCTACTCCATCATATGGGGTCGCTATGAGTTGGAATTGACTCGATGGCAGTCAGTTTGGTTATTTTCTTATTTATTGGCCTAATGTATTAGATAAAATATTATGTAGTCATACTTTGGGAAGTGGCAGAACATACTTTCCTAGGTTGTACAGCAGAATTTTTAAAACCTTTCAGCTCTGGTTTCATTTTGCATGGTTCACATCTAAATCTATCTCTTCACTTCCAGATTTTACCTTAAGTAGCAAGGAAAAACAATGCTGCTATTTTAAGATCATGCTTAGAAATCTCCTCAAATAATATCTAAGTTCAGCACTTGTAAGCTCTATTTTACACCAAACATTCAAGCACAATTCAGACAAGGTTTTTGACACTTTAGAATAAGAATCGTCTTTCCTTTGATGTTCATACGTGTTTACCATTTCCTTTTTTTAAGCCTCACCAAAAGTAAATTTAATGTCCACATTTCAGCAACATTTTGTCCATGATGATAGAAGCTTTCCACACAGCTCTCAAGCTTTCTAAGCCCTTATCAGAATTGCCCTTAATGTCTACAATTCTACCAACAGTCTCTTCGAGGTAATCTAATTTCTTAGTATGAAACATCAAAATTGCTCCAACTTCTGTTACCCAATTCCAAAACCACTCCCATATTTTAGGTATTTGTTAGAGCAACATCTTACTTCCAGGTACAAAATTCTTAATTTCCTAGTGCTGCTGTCAAAGAAATATCCAATGTGGGTGGCTTTAAAGAGTAGAAATTTAGTTACTCATAGTTCTAGACACTAGAAGTTCTTGGCCATGTAGATTCCTTCGTCAGTGGATCCGCTGTTCCTTGGTGATACTCACAGGGCATCTCTTCTCCCCTCTGTGTCTCTTATTATATATCAGAAGTGAATATAATTAGAAATCATCTTGCCAGGAATGATCTAAGTAACAAAGCTAGAAAACCCCATTTCTAAACAGGTTTACAACCACAGGTATAGGGATGATGATTCCAACACATATTTGGGGAGGCATAATTGAACCCAAAGTATAATTGATGAGTTTTCATTGCTTACTTTTTTTGGTATGCAAAACATAAATAGCATTGATGTGCATTTTTTAATTCTCTAAAGCAGATATAGAAATTCAAATATCAGCTTACAAAACAAAGAATTATGCCTTTGTTTAAAATGATGGCGATGCCTTTGATCACTACTTTGTCTTCAGTTATATTTTGAACTAATTATCAGAATTCTAAGCAATCATTTGGCACAGTGGTTAAGAGCTTGTCTGCTAACGTAAAGGTAGATGGTTCAAACCTACCAGCTGCTCTGAGGGAGAAAGCTATGGCAGTCTGCTTGGAAACCCTATGGGGCAGTTCTACTTTGTTTAATAGGGTTATTATGAGTCAGAAATGACTGGATGGCAACAAATAAGCAATTATTTAAACTTTTTTTAAATTAGAATGCAATTTACTTCATATTCTCTTTATTTTAAGTATTAACAGAATTTTAAAATAATAAAACCAATAGAAAAAATGTCTTCATTTCCATCCACTTTTGCAAGCTATATAACAAATGTTGTCAAGCAAAAAAGGTATGGAAAAAGAAAAAAATCAAAAAAGTGTTCCCCAGACTTTAAGAATTACATTGGACTGTCCTGTTGCCTCAAGTGTATGAAACAGGAATTTAAAACAATACACAACACACAGAGAATTTAAAAAATTAAGTACAATAATGCATTCTATAAAACTTTTCAATAATATCTCTGTATATGTGCTAGCCAATATAATTATCATGATTATAATTTTTAATATCATTGAAACTAAGCAGGATCTGTCTACAACATCATTAAATCTTGGCTCACAGAATTATATTTTTCTATATCCCCAAAGTCTATAAACAATATAAATGCTCATTTTGGAGCAACACTTCACAGATATCAAAGTAAACATGAATATTCTTATAAATTATGAAACTCTTGGGATCCACACATCTAGTATCTTAATCTCACAGGGGATGAAATTAATTTAAAGATTTCAAAGAAATTTTTAAGCTCTTCATGAAATATATTTATAATTAACAGCACAGAATGATAAATACTCTCTAGATTTTGATTTCTAATGTCTAAATTTTCTATGTCTACCTATAAGTACATAATGACAAAAATCTACACCCCTTTCAGCATACGTTCTAAGGATGAAAGCGTGAGAATCTAGTAATAAAAAAGAAAAAAAAATTTCTACTTACATGAAATGTATTGATGCATCAAGTTTAATTCATTTGTGTTTATATATCACCTCACTGAATTCTTATGCCCTTATATTGAATCCTTATTGATCCTTGTGTCCAAACTCTGAGCTTTTAAACTGAGTTCCTCAAAATATATAAATTTAAATACACAGTTAATAAATGGAAACCCTGGTGGCGTAGTGGTTAAGTGCTACAGCTGCTAACCAAAGTGTTGGCAGTTCAAATCCACCAGGCGCTCCTTGGAAACTCTGTAGGGCAGTTCTACTGTGTCCTATAGGGTCATTATGAGTCGGAATCGACTCAACGGCACTGGGTTTTTTTTTTTTCTTTTTTTTTCATTGAATTCTTATATCCTTATATTGAATCCTCATTTATCCTTGTGTCCAAACTCTGAGCTTTTAAACTGAGTTCCTCAAAATATATAATTAAAATATACGGTTAATAAATGGAAGAATCATGATAAAAATCCCAGATTATTTGATTATTTTAGTTCAAAGTCACTATTAAACTATGCATGTGTGTGTCATATTCTTAAGAGATAAAGGATTAGTTGGAAAAAACATGAAAGTTCTCAAATTAATGATCCCACTATTCAGAATGAGGAAATTAGATTCTAAAACTTAAAATATTCTCTATGATATTAATCTCATCTGTGATCCTTTTTTGTGATCCTTAAGGTAGTGTGTCAACTTTTCAGGACCATGTTTCTCAGTGGTTTCACAGTTATGATGTAGTTTGGCAATCTATAATGATGTAATAGTCTCCATGATGATATTTGATGTAATGGACCACCTTCATGATGGGATCTGTTGTGACTGGCCTATCTGTTGAGAAGGAGCTTCCTTGGGCGTGTGATCTGCATCTAATACAGGTGTAATTCTGGCAAAGCCCCAGGGCTTTCACTTGCCTTAGATCCTGCAGCTGGCTTCTGTTCATTTGACTGCCAGTTCTTGGGACTTGAGCTATCAGCTTACCTAGCGATCTTGGGATTCATGAACCTCTGCTGTCTATGAGTCAGTGGGCTGCCAGTTTATCTGCTGATCTTGGGATTTGTCAGCCTCTGCAGCTTGTGAGCCAGAAGCCTGTTGTTTAAACTGTCGATCTTGGGTTTGCCAGCCCCTGCAGCTACGTGAGCCAGGAGAAGCCTCCAGCTTGACCAACAGACTTGGGACTTTTCAACCTCTACAACCATGTGAGTCATTTCTTCGATATAAATCTTTCTCTCAAGAAAAAAAAAAAGTTATATACAGAGTGTTCTGCATAATTTTATTTCCATCTCAAACTTAACTAGATAAGGTATATCAGAATTTAACAAAGTCTTAGAGAAAAAAAATCTAATAAATTAGAAAAACATATTTATTAAATTAACCCATCTTACTTTTAATGTACTAAACTCCCACTGCCATCAATTCAATTTCAACTCATAGGGGCCTTGTAGGATAGAGTAGAACTGCCACATAGTGTTCCCAAGGCTGTGAATCTTTTATTTGTTTATTTTTTCTCATTAATCATCAAGACACTGCATTGGTTTTAATTTCTTTTCTTTCTTTCTCCCTCCCTCTCTCCCTCCCTTCCTCTCCCTCTCCCTCTCTCCCTCCCTTCTTTCCTTTCTTTCTTTATTGTGCTTTAGATGAAGGTTTACAGAGTAAATTAGTTTATCATTAAATAATTAATACACATATTGTTTTGTGACATTGGTTGCCAATACTGAGACAGGTCAACGCTCTCCCCCCTCTATGTTGGTTTCCCCATTTCCATTCGTCCAGCTTTCCTGTCCCCTCCTGCCTTCTATTCCTTGCCGTTGGGCTGATGTCCCCCTTTAGTCTTGTACACATGGTTGAGCTAGGTGCATTGTTGTTTGTTTTATGGGCTTGTCTAAGCTTTGCCTGAAGGGTGAATCTCAGGAGTGAATTTACTGCTGAGTTAAAAGGGTATCCAGTGGCCATACTCATGAGGTTTCTCCATTCTTTGTCAGACCAGTAAGTCTGGTCTTTTTTTGTGAGTTTGAACTTTCTTCTACATTTTCTCCAGCTCTGTCTGGGACCCTCCATTCTGATCCCTGTCAGAGCAGTTGGTGATGGTAGCCAGGCACTATCTAGTTGTAGTGGACTCAGTCTGATGGAGGCTGTGGTTCATGTGGCCCATTAGTCCTTTGGACTAATCTTTCCCTTTTGTCTTTGTTTTTCCTCCCAACCTTTCTCCGGTTGGGTGGAGTATCTTAGACGCAGCTCATAAGCTTTTAAGACCCAGATGCTACTCACCAAAGTAGAATGCAGAACAATTTCTTTATAAACTATGTTATGCCAGTTGAGCTAGTTGTCCCCTGAAACCATGGTTCCCAGGAAGGCTATGTTTTTACTGAAGTGGACTGCCTTATCTTTCTCCCAAGGATGTTGATTGACATAAAGGCTGTAACAATGGGCTCAAACATAACAATTGTGAGGATGGTGAAAGACTGGGCAGAGTTTTGTGCCATAGTATATATGGTTTTTATGAGTCAGAACCAACTCGAGGGCACCTAAGAACAACAATAAGTAAAGTATATATTGTTTTAGTTATCTAGCGCTGCTATAACAGAAATAGCAAAAGAGAATGGCTTTAACAAACAGAAATTTATTTTATCACACTTTAAAACCAAGTGCCATCTTTAGGAGGCTAGAAATTGGAATTCAGAGCACAAGCTCAAGGGGAAAGCTTTCACTATCTGTTTGCTCTGGAGGAAGGTATTTGTCTCTTCAGCTTCTACTTCCTGGTTTCTTGGAGATCTCCACGTGTCTTGACATCTACCTTACACCATCTCTCTTTGGCTCGCTTGTTTAATCTCTTTTATATCTCAAAAGAGGTTTATTCAAGAAACATCCTACACTAGTCCTGCCTTATTAACGTAACAAAAACAGCCCACTCCCAAATGGCATTATAACCACAGACATAGAGTTTAGGAAATACAGCACATTTTAGGAGGAACATAATTCAATCCATAAAATTCTACAATTTGTCCCCCCAAATTCATATCCTACCCACATGCAAAGCACATTCACCCCCATCACATCATCCCAAAAGTCTTAACCTGACTCCAAGACCAAAATCTCATCTTCTGAATTATCTGAATAAAATATGGGTAAGACTTTAAGTATATTCTATCCTGAGGCAAAATTTCTCTTCATCTGTGAACCTGTAAAGTCTAGAATACAAGTTATCTGTTTCCAAAGTACAATAATGAAGCAGGCACAATGTAGAAACTTCCATCACAAATGGGAGAAAATGGAGGGAAATAAGGGATAACAGACACCAAGAAAGTCCAAAACCCAGCAGAACAAATTACATTAGCTCTCAAGTCCTGAAAATGATCTTCTCTTCTCTGAGACAATCTGGTCTATGGCCCTGCCCTCCAGACTCTGGGTGTTGTCCATGCCCTCTGGATCCTGGGTGCAGGGCCCATCAGCCCTGGGATTCGCCTCCCCTTCCAGGCCCTCTGGAATGCCAAATCTGCTCCATTGGCTTTGGGTGACCCCACTCTCCTAGTCCATCTGAATAGTAACCACATCCCCTCAGCCCTGGCAGGTCCCATTCTTCTGCTTTTTGGGAATGGTAGCTACACCATATCAGCTTTGGTAATGGTTTCCTCCTCCTGACACAACTTAATGATAGCCCCACACTGCAGAATTGAGTTGGGGGACTTCTGACTCTTTGAAACCTAGGATGCTGTGGCCCCACCTTTTCAGATCCAGGAGACTGTGGCCCCATCCATTGAAACTGAGAAAGTCGTGTTTCCTGTTCTCTTCTCAACAGTTCCATTGATCTCCATGCTGCTCCAGGGATGGTCCATTTCTTTCCTGGGAGGACAACAAAAGTAACTCCTTCGGCTTGTTTCCTGCCTGTAGACTTCTAAGAGGCAGTATTCTGCCCTCTCATTCTTTAACTGTTCCCTTCAGTCTATGCTAATGAGTTGTCTGCTATGGTAGTTGGTTAGTTTCATTAAAAAAAAATTAGTCAAGGCTTAATCTTTTTAACAAAAGATTTTGTAGCCATGTCCTTGGTGAACATTCTAGGACATGTGTCCTTAGTTTGTACAACAGAATTTTCCAAATCTTTAAATTCTGTTTTTATTTTACATGGTTCATTTTTAAGTCCACCTCTTTTTACTTGCATTTTACTAAAAACAGCAAATAAAACCACTGGCTCCTTTAAAATCTTGCTTAGAAATCTCATCGTCCAAGTTCATCACTTACAAGTTCTACCTTCCAAACATTTCAACATAATTCAGACACTTTCTTTGCCACTTCATAAAAAGCATCACCCTTCCTCCATTGTCCAATCACATGTTCATCATTTTCTTTTAAAGTCTTACAGGAAACACATTTAACATCCACATTTCTAGAAACACACTGATGCCGGCACCATATGCATTCCCTAAGATGATAGAGGTTTTTTCTATAGCTCTCCTCACTTCCTTCTCAGCCCTCACCAGAATTGCCTTTGACAGCCATAATTCTAAGTAACAGCCTCTTCAGGGCAATCTAGGCCTCTACTATTAGTCACCTTAAAACTCTTCCAGCCTCTACCCATTTCCTAAATCTAAACCGTGTCCACATTTTAGGTATTTGTTAGAGTAGCACACCACTCTTCTGGTACCAAATTTGTCTTAGTTATCCTGTGCTGCTATAACAGAAATACCACAACTGAATGACTTTAACAAACAAAAATTTATTTTATCACAGTTTAGGAGCTAGATGCCTGAATTCAGAGCACCCAGCTTTAGGGAAAGGTCTTTTCTTTGTGTTGGCTCTGGAGGAAGGTCTTTGTTTCTTCAGCTTTTGCTTCCTTGTTCCTTGGGAATCTCCATGTGCCTTGGCATCTATCTTACTCCATCTCTTCTCTGCTTCTTTAATCTCTTTTATATCTCAAAAGAGATTGATTCAAGAAATACCCTGGACTAATCCTGCTTTATTAACATAACTAGGACAATCCATTCCCAAATGGAAATATAACCACAGGCATAGAGTTTAGGATTTACAACACATATTATGGGGGGACATAATTCAATCCATAACTGTATACATACATATATACGTGTATGTGTGTGTATATATATATATATGTTGTTGTTATGTGCCTGTCATGGATTGAATTATGCCCCCCAAAAATGTGTGTATCAATTTGGTTAGGCCACGATTTCCAGTATGGTGTGGCTGTCCTCCATTTTGTGATTGTAATTTTATGCTAAAGAGGATTAAAAAAAGAAAAAAAAAAAAGAGGATTAGTGTGGGATTATAACACTACCCTTAAGAGGTCACCTACCTGGTCCAAGGTAAAGGAAGTTTCTCTGGGGTATGGCCAGCACCATTTTTTCTCTCTCAAGAGATAAAAGGAAAGGGAAGCAGGCAGAGGGTTGGGGACCTCATAACACCAAGAAAGCAGCACCGGAAGCAGAGCACATCCTTTGGACACAGGGTCCCTGCACCTGAGAATCTCCTCGACCAGGGGAATATTGAGGATAAGGACCTTTCTCCGGAGCCTACAGAGACAGAAAGCCTTCCCCTGGAGCTGATGCCCTGAATTTGGACTTGTAACCTACAGACTGTGAGAGAATAAATTTTTCTTTGTTAAAGCCATCCACTTGTGGTATTTCTGTGATAGCAGTACTAGATAACTAAGACAGCGCCATCAAGTCAGTGCCAACTCATAGTGACCATATGTACAACAGAACAAAACACTGCCCAGTTCTGCACCAGGCTCACAATTGTTGTTATGTGTATATCCCTGATGGCACAATGGTTAAGCAGTCCACTGCTAACCAAAATGTCAGTGGTTTGAACCCACCGTTAGCTATGCAGGAGAAAAGAACTGACAATCTGCTCCCATAAAGATTATAGCCTAGTAAGTGCTATAGAACATTTCCATTCTGTCATATAAGGTTACTATGAGACATAATTGATTCGATGATAAACAACTATATATATATACACACATATATATATTTTCATGATAAATTTATGACCTACGGGTTTTAATATGATTTAAGGTTTTAGATGAGAAAACTAAACTAGAGGGTACAAATCACTTGTCCTAGTTTATCTAACTAATAAAGAATAAGCTGGGGATTGAACCTAAGAAGATTAGTTCTATTTTCTTAACATTACACCAGATAGCTTTCCAGATAAATACGGTCGAAGTATGTTGTTTTTGTGTGCCACTGAGTTCTAACTAATAGTTTAAAAATAACAGATATTTATCTGTCACAGTTTGGAGGCCAGAATTCCAAAATCATAATGTCCACAGGCACATTTCCTTCTAAAGGTTCCAAGGAAGAATCTCTTCTATGCTCTCTTGTACTTTCTGTTGGCTGTGGGCAATCCTTGGCATTTCTTGGTTTATAGACACATTTCTCCAATGTACCTTTATCTTCATGTGTTCTTCTCTCTCTGTGTCTTATCTTCTTTTTATAAGGACACTTGTCACTGGATATAGGGCCCACCCTAACCTGAACTGATCTCATCCAGTGATCTGTACCTTGTATGTGGATTAAACTGGGATTAAAAAAACTGTCATACATATTAGAATTATGGCTTAATTTCTTTGTAATTAATGTTGAAAACCAAATGGTAGTCATTAAAAATACAGGAAAAAAAGTAAAGACAAAATGGACGTCAACAGAGAATCTAAAACTTGCTCTTGAGAGTGAAGTATCTAAAGCGAACAGAAGAAATGATGACATAAAAAAGAACTGAAGATTCCAAAGGGTAACTCAAGAAGACAAGATAAAATATTATAATGATATCTGCAAAGACCTGGAGTTACTACACCAAAAGGGAAGAACAAGATCAGCATTTTCAAACTGAAAGAACTGAAGAGAAAATCAAATCTTTGAGCTGCAATGCCGATGGATTCTGTGGGAAAAAAATTTACTATCACAGAAAGCATCGAGAGGAGATGAAAGAAATACACAGTGTCCTGTATCAAAAATAATTGGATGATGTTTAAATAATTTCAGGAGGCAGCATATTATCAAGAACCGCTGGTACTGAAAGAGGAGGTTGGAACTGTACTGAAGGCATTGGTGAAAATCTAGGCTCCAGGAATTGACAGGATACCGATTGAGATACTGCCACAAACAGATGAAATGCTTGAAGGGCTTACTTGTGGTGTCTATTCCAAAGAAACATGATCAAAAGTAATGTGAAATTTAGTGAATGTTATTAATATCACATGGTAGCATAATTTTGCTGAAGATAATTCAAAAATGGCTATAGCCATACATCAACAGAGAATTGCCAGAAGTTCAAGCTGTATTCCCAATAGGACATAGAAAAAGTGGTATCATTGCTGATGTCTTATGGATATTGGCAGAAAGCAGAGAACACCAGGAAGGTGTTTACCTGTGTTTATCAACTACACAAAGGCATTAGACCTTGTGGATCAAAACAAATTATGGATGACATTACAAAGAATGCTAATTCCAGAATAATTAATTGTGCTCACGAGGAGCTTGTACATAGACAAATGTAGAGGCAGTTGTTTGAACAGAACAAGAAAATACAGCATGGTTTGAAATTGGAAAAGGTGTGCACGAGGGTTGTATCCTTTTACGTTCTTATTCAATCTGTATACTGAGCAAATAATTCAAGAAGCTGAACTATATGAAGAAGAATGTGGCATCAGTACTGACGGACAACTCTTTAACTACTACAATATGCAGGCAGGTAACACAATAAAAATCTTCACAACTGGGACCAAAAATGACATTATGATAAGTGGTGAAGAAATTGAAGTTGTCAAAGATTTCATTCTACTTAGATTAACAATCAAGGCCCATGAAAGCAGTAGTTAAGAATTTAAACAATTTATTGCATTGGGCAAATCTATGGTAAAAGACTTCTTTAAAAACGTAAAGAGCAAAGATGTCACTTTGATGACTAAGCTGCGCCTGACCCAATCCATGTTCTTTTCAATCACCTCATGTGCATGTAAATGCTGGAAAATGAAAATGCAAGACCAAATCAAAATTCACACATTCATGTTATGGTGTTGGCCAAGGATATTGAATACACCAGGAATTGCCAAAAGAACAAACAAATTAGTCTTGGAGGAAGTACAGCAAGAATTCTCCTTAAATATGAAGATGGCGAGGCTTTGTCTAGCTTATGTTGGGTAGATCATCAGAAGGTGCCAAATCCTGGAGAAGGATGTGGTGCTTGGTAAATTAGAGGGTCAGCAAAAAAGAAGGAGACACAGAATAAGATGCATTGACACAGTGTCTGCAACAATGGACTCAAGCATAGTAATGGTTGTGAGGATGGCACAGGACTGAGTGGTGTTTCATTCTGTTATAGATTAGGTCTCTATTACCTCCTTACCCATTAGGACACCTTACTGACCTAATCATCATCCTGCATTCAATTTAACCATTGCTCTGAACAGGAGCCAAGTCCCAGTTTTGTGTAAAAACAAGCAGTCATAAGTGTTTAATTAGTATGTGGGTCTCATAATATATCCACATTTGTTTACCAAAAAAAAAGATGTTAATTTTGTCACCGTTGTTTTCAACCAAGCAAACATTCTCTATTTTACACAAGAGTGTTAGATCTATCTTCCAAAAAAAAAAAAAAAAGGCAAACCCAAGTTGACTCTACGTTTGACAGTGTCTGAATTCTCATTCTCTGATCATTCTCCTCTGCTCTACTGTATACTGACATGCTTTGGTTAACTGCTCTTTCCAAACAACAGCCACAGAAGAGTAATTCCCAATTGTCTTGAAAATCCCAAAGTGACAGATTTAAAGAATTGGTAGTAGCAAAGTCATGAATCTTAGATGCCATATAATGATGGCATTGAAGCGAAGCAGTTCTCACTGCTTAGGATACTTGAATAATTATGATGATAACTGAAGTTATGAAAAATAAGGAGAAAATTAACAATGAAAGCAATAAAATACCTGCCTAAGATCCACACAAGTTTAAATGAGCAGAACATGCTTCAAAATCATCAACAACCAGAATATTGTAGAATTAGTAGAGACTGCACTTAGCGTTTTTGTTTTAGTTTTTTCCTATTAACAGAATATGTAGGTATATCGATGCAACATAAAAGCAATTGTTTGTGAAAGAATTATTTCTGAAGAAATGTGTATGACCTAAAAACATGCAAACTATTATTTAATTGAAAATTTTGACTTAGCACAACTCAAGCATGAACAGCTTCCATTTAAGTATTTCAAAACATTTTAGAAATCATTAGTTCTGAAAAAATCCATTAGCATAGCTAAATTAACATTTGCTCTACTCACATCAATGCTACTGTTTTCTTCAATTTCTTCCAATATATCGTGCTTTTCATGTTATTGAAAAAGAAAAGGAAATCTCTACTGTAAATACGCAAAATTTCTGACAAACATACTTCTTTAATGCCAGAAAGGAAAGGAAGAAAATAGATGAAATTTAAAAGGAATAAAATTAAAAAATAATCTGGCTATCTGAATTCCTTGGAAGTAAATTGGGTTACTTTAATCAGAGATACATCATTATTTGTATAGACTATGGAACCCTCACCAAAACAAGGAAATACATTATTGACCTAATAATAACCCATTGTCATATATCAATTCCATCTCACAGCAACTCTATAGGACACAGTAGAACTGCCCAGTAGGGTTTCCAAGGTTGTTACCAAAGGAGACTGCTACATTTTTCTCTTAAAGACCTAATAATAAAGGTGGTATAATCAAAACACACATACAATCTTATTTTCGACAGTAACTAAAAAGAATGGTTTTGAAATTAGAGATCGCTTCTCTGTGTGAGCTGTACATAAGCTATGTAACTATTATAGTAACTAGGATGTACGGCACTGATTACAAAAATGTCATAAATTTTGTGCAATAATTCTGGTGGTAGTTTTCAAGGGTAGCCTCAAATCTCACATTTGGGGACAGGTGAAGGAATCAAACCTATGTTAATTGACATTAAATACAAGGAGATTTTCAGAATATCTTTACAATAAAAATGATTATCAAACTATTAAAATGAAAATGTGAGATAACCATATGTTACCTTTATTTTTAAGTTATCTCTCAGCTCAGAGGCCATAAGTGAAATATATAATTTGTCAGATCATCTAGGTTTTATTAGTATTTCTCCCATGTGCTTCTCCCATCTTTAGGCAAATAACTAAAATATTTGGGATTTAATTGAACTATCTGCAAACTAGAAATAATAAACCACATGTGATGTAAACTAGAGATAAATATTATTGAGGAAATGCAAAGCTTCCTATATTTATTAAGATACAATCATATTAAATTATATATTTTTATAACTCTACAAGCTTGTCCAATTGGATTTATATTTTTCCTTTGTTTCAGTTTTATTACTGTGCTTTAGGCAAAAGTTTACAGTGCAAGCCGAATTTTCTTTCAAAAATTTATACACATATTGTTTTGTGTCGTTGGTTGTAGTACCCACAATGTAATAGCTCCCTCCCCCTTTTCACCCTGGGTTCCTTGTGTCTGTTCGTCCCATTCGTGTCCCTTCCTGCCTTCTCATCCTGTTTATGGGCATGAGCTACTCATTTGGTTTCATAAATCTGAATGAACTAAGAAGCACGTTCCTCGCGTATATTATTTTTTGTTTTATACTCCTATCTAACCTTTGTTTGAAGAGTGGGCTTCAGGAATGGTTTCAGTTCTGGGTTAATAGAACATCCAGGGGCCGCAGTTTTGAGAGTACTCTAGTCTCTGTCAGACCATTAAGTCTAGTCTTTTTTACGTGAATTTGAATTCTGTTCATTTTTCTCCTGATCTGTCTGGGACATTCTGTTGTGTTCCCTGTCAGGGTGATCATTGGTGGTAGCTGGGCACTGTCTAGTTCTTCAGGTCTCAGGCTGATAAAGCCTCTGGTTCATTTGGTCCTTTAGTCATTTGGGCTAGTGTTTTCCTTATGTCTTTGGCTTTCTTCATTCCTTTGCTCTGAGTGGGATGGAACCAATAAATATATCTTAGATGCTGGCTAGCAAGCTTTCAAGACCCCAGATGCTACTCAACAAAGTGGGATGTAGAACATTTTCTTTATAAACTATGCTACACCAATTGACCTAGATGTCCTCTGAAACTGGCCCAAGTCCCAACTACTTTGTTCCTCAAAGTGGATGTGTCTAGGAAACTTCTTTGTTTTTGCTTTGGTCCAGTTGTGCTGACTTCCCCTGTATTGTGTGCTGTCCTCCCCTTCAACAAATTGACCCTTGTCTGGTATCTAGTTAGTGATTTCTCCACCCTCTCCCTGCCCACCTTATTAACCATCAAAGAATGCTTTTTTTTCTGTGTTTAAACCTTTTCTTGAGTTTTTATAATAGTGGTCTCATACAATTTTTGTCTTTCCGTGACTGACTTACTTCACTCAGCATAATGCCCTCCAGATTCATCCATGTTGTGAGACGTTTCACAGGTTCATCATCGTTCTTTATCATTGCATAGTATTCCATTGTGTCTGTGTACCATAAGTTGTTTATCCATTCCCCTGTTGGGCGTTTAGGTTGTTTGGATATTTGTGCTATTGTGAATAGCGCTGCAATGAACATGGGTGTGCATATGTCTATTCGTGTGATGGCTGTTATTTCTCTTGGATATATTCCTAGGAGTACGATTGCTGGATCATATGGTATTTCTATTTCTAGCTTTTTAAGAAAGCACCGTATCATTTTCCAAAGTAGATGTACCATTTTACATTCCCACCAGCAGTGCATAAGGGTTCCTATCTCCCCACAACCTCTCCAATGTTTGTTGTTTTGTTATTTTGTGTTCATGCCAGCCTTGTTGGGGTGAGATAGTGTCTCTTTGTAGTTTTGATTTGCCTTTCTCTAATGCCTAGTGATCAAGAGCATTTCCTCATGTATCTGGAAGCTGTCTGAATGTCTTCTTTGGTGAAATGTCTGTTCATATCCTTTGTTCATTTTTTAATTGGATTATTTCTATTTTTGTTGTTGAGGTGTTACAATATCTTGTAGATTTTAGAAGTTAGTCTCTTATCAGATAGGTTGTAGCCAAAACTTTTCCCCAGTTTGTAGGTTCTCATTTTAATCTTTTGGTGAAGTCTTTTGATGAGCATAAGCTTTTCATTTTTAGGAGCTCCCAGTTATATAGCTTCTCTTTATGGTGTTTGTGGATTATTGGTTATGGTTTGTATACTATTTATGCCATGTATTAGGGTCCCTAGCATTGTTCTTATTTTTCTTTCCATGATTTTTATCATTTTATATTTTTAAGTCTTTGATCTATTGAATTAGCTTTTTTCATATGGTGCGAGGTATGGGTCCTGTTTCATTTTTTATTGATGGATATCCAGTTATGACAGCACCATTTGTTTAAGAGACAGTCTTTTCCCCATTTAATGGACTTTGGGTCTTTGTCAAGTATCACCTGCTCATAGGTGGCTGGATTTACATCTGGGTTATCAATTCTGTTCCATTGGTCTATGTATCCGTTGTACCAGTACCAGGCTGTTTTGACTATTGTGGCAATATAATAGGTTCTAAAATCAGGTAATGTGAGGCCTCCTACTTTGTTCTTCTTTGGTAAATTTTTACTTATCTGGGGCCTCTTCTCTTTCCACATAAAACTTGTGATTTGTTTCTCCATCTCATTAAAAAATGTCATTGTAATTTGGATCAGGATTGCATTGTATCTGCAGATAGCTTTGGGTAGAATTGCCATTTTCACAACCTTGAGTCTTTCCATCCATGATCATGGTATGTTTTTCCACTTATGTAGGTCTCTCTGGTTTCTTGCAGTAGTGTTTTGTAGTTTTCCTTGAATAGGTCTATTACATCTCTGGTTTAATTTATTTCTAAGCCCTGTATCCTCTTGGGGGCTATCGTAAAGGGTATTGATTTGACGTTTTCCTTTCAAATTTCCCTGTGTTGGTGTAGAGGAATCCAACTGATTTTTGTATGCTTATCTTTTATCCTGGTACTTTGCTGAAATCTTCTATTAGTTCCAGTAGTTTTCTTGTGGACTGTTTGGGGTTTTCTGTGACTAGGGCCTCCAGCACAATGTTAAATAAGAGTGGCGATAAAGGGCATCCTGGTTCCCATTCTCGAGGGTAATGCTTTCAGTCTCTGTTTAGAATGATGTTGGCTTTTGGCTTTGTATAAATGTCCTATATTATGTGGGAGAATTTCCATCTATTCCTATTTTGCTGAGAGTATTTTTCGGAAATAGGCATTGGACTTTGCCAAATGCCTTTTCTGCATCAATTGATGAGATCATGTGGTCCTAATCTTTTGTTTTATTTATGTGATGGATTACATTGATCTACTTTCTAATGTAGAACCGTCTCTGCATACCTGATATGAATCCCTCTTGGTTATGATGAATTGTTTTTTTGATATGTTGTTAAATTCTATTAGCTTGGATATTTGTTGAGGATTTTTATGTCTATGTTCACGAGACATTGGTGTGTAATTATCTTTTTTTTTGTGGTGTCTTTGCCTGGCTTTGTTGTCAGGGTTATGCTGGTGTTGTAGAATGCTTTCAGAAGTATTCCTTCCTTTTCTATGCTCTGAAATGCCTTCAGTAATATTGGTGTTAACTCTTCTGTGAATGTTTGGTGGAATTCTCCAGTGAAGGTGTATGGGCCAGGTCTTTCCTTTGTTGTTGTTGTTGGGAGATTTATTTATTACCTATTCAATCTCTTTCTTTGTTATGAGTTTATTTATTTTTTCTATCTCAGTTTGGGTTAGTTTAGATAGGGAGTGTGTTTCCAGAAATGTCTCCATTTCCTCTAGGTTTTCAGATTTATTGATGTACAATTTTTTGTAGTATTCTGTTATGATCATTTTCATTTCAGTTGGATCTGTTGTGATATCACACATTTTGTTTCTCATTTGGGTTATTTACTTCCTCTCCTGTTTTTTCTTTTCTCAGTTTAGCCAATGGTTTGTCAACTTTGTTGATTTTTTCAAAGAACCAACTTTTGATCTAGTTGACTCTTTCAATTGTTTTTCTATTCTCTATTTCATTATTTTCTCCTCTAATCTTTGTTATTTCCTTTCATCTGGCACTTGAGGGTTCCTTTTGATGCTCTATTTCTATTTGTTTGATTTGTAGGGTTAATATTTTGATTTTGGCCCTTCTTTTTTAATATGTGCATGTATTGCTTTAAATTGACCTCTAAGTACTGCTTTTGCTCTGTCCCAAAAGTTTTGGTAAGGTGTGATTTCATTCTCATTTATTTTATGAATTTCTTTTTTCCATTCTTGATTTCTTCTATAACCCAGAAGCTTTTAAGCAAGATGTTGTTCAGTTTTCATGTATTTTATTTTTATTTCCTTGCTTTTTCTGTTATTGATGTCTACCTTTATGACCTTATGTTCAGAAAAGAAGTTTTATAATATGTCAAAGTTTTGGATTCTGTTAAGGCTTGCTTTCTGGCCAAAACTGTGGTCTATCCTGGAGAATGGTCCATGTGTGTTAGAAAAGAATATATACTTTCCTGCTGTTGGGTGGAGTGTTCTGTATATGTCTATGAGGTCAAATTGATTGATTGTGGCATTTAGTTCTTCCATATTTTTATTGAGTTTCTTTCTAGATGTTCTGCCCTTCACCGAAAGTGGTGCGCTGAAGTCTTCTACTATTATTTTGGAGCTGTTTCTCTTTTCAATGCTGGTAGAGTTTGTTTTACATATCTTGAAGCCCTGTCATTGGGTGTGTATATATTTATTATGGTTATGTCCTCCTGGTGTATTGACCATTTAATCATTATATAGCATCCTTCCTTATCCTTTGAGGTGGATTTTGCTTTAAAGTCTTTTTTTTCAGTGATTTATATTGCCACTCTTTCTCTTTTTTGGTTGTTGTTTGCTTGATACATATATTTTTTCCATCCTTTGAGCTTTAGTTTGCTTGTGTCTAAAGGTGTGTCACTTGTAGACAGCATATAGACAGATTGTGTTTTTTGTCCATCCAGCTACTCTCTGTCTCTTTATTGGTACATTTAGTCCATTTACATTCATTGTCATTATTGATAAATATGAGGTAACTGCTGTCATCTTGATGTATTTTTGTTGTTGTTATGTTGACAGTTTCTCTGTTGCACTTAATTTTCTGTGTTGATTTCTTTTTCTTTATTTTCATCTTTTTCATTATTGTTTATTTTATGTTTTCTGAGTCTTTATGTTTTCTTCTTTTTTATTTTGATGGGTAGATTTATTAGCTCCCTTTGTGGTTACCTTGAAATTTACCTTTATTTTTCTAAGTTTAAACCAATCTTTTACGTCTTGATATCACCTTAACTTCCTCTCCATCTGGAAGTTCTGTGAGTACACTATTTATTCTCTCTTTTTTGTTTTGACGTTCTCATCATTTACGTGTTGACATGTCTGGTTTCTTATTTTCAGTCTTTTAGTTTTGATTCGTTCTTGTGAAATTCATATCTGGGTTGATAACTGGTTGATCCGTCCTGTGTTCTAGTCTTGGATTGTTGTCTGAAGTT
Organism: Loxodonta africana; assembly: GCF_030014295.1. Classification (NCBI taxonomy): domain Eukaryota; kingdom Metazoa; phylum Chordata; class Mammalia; order Proboscidea; family Elephantidae; genus Loxodonta; species Loxodonta africana. The sequence continues at coordinate 93,235,809 of NC_087346.1, forward strand.
GTTGGTTCTCTACTTGGAGGACTACATTTAATATTTCTTGTAATTCTGGTTTGGTTTTTACAAATTCCCTTAACTTCTGTTTATCTGGAAATGACCTATTTGAGAGAAAGTTTTGCCTGATATACAATTCTTGGCTGGCAATTTTTTTTTTTTTCTTCAAGGCTTTATACATGTCATTCCATTGCCTTCTTGCCTGCATGGTTTCTGCTGAATATCAGCGTTTAGTCTTGCTGGCTTTCCTTTGTAGGTGACTTTTTGTTTGTCTCTAACCGATCTTAAGATTCTATCTTTGTCTTTGGTTTTAGCAAGTTTGATTGTGATTTACCTTGGTGAATTTCTTTTGGGATCTACCCTGTATAGGGTTTATGGAGCTTCTTGGATAGATATCTTCTCATTTTTCATGTTATCAGGGAAATTTGCTGCCAGCAAATCATCAACAATTCTCTCTGTGTTTTCTGTTACCTCTGCCCCCCTCCCCATTCTGGGACTCTGATCACTAGTAGGATTTTTCCTCTTGATACAGTCCCAAATAATTCTTAGGTTTTCTTCATTTTTTAATTTCTTGTATTCTGATTTTTCCTCAAATAAATTGGTGTCAAGGAATTTGTCTTGAATCTCACTAATTCTGACTTCCGTTGCCTCAATTCTGCCCCTATGATCTTCTATTGAATTGTCTAATTCCAAAATTATATTGTTACTCTTTTAGATTTCTAGTTGTTGTCTCTGTGTGGATTCTATCAGCCTGTAATTTTGTTGTTTGTTTTTGCATTGTGTTCCTGAATTCATCTATTGCTTTGTCTCTTGGAGAGGACTCTATGTTAACCTTTTGAATTCTAACTCAGGTAGTTCCATTACCTTGTCTTCCTCTAGAAGGTTTCCTGGTTCTTTATTTTGGTCACTTGCTGGAGCCATTTTAACCTGCTTCTTTATGTGATTTGATATTGACTGTTGTCTCCAAGGCATCAGTAAGTTATTATATTTATTTATTGTATGTTTGTTTACTGTGTGCTAACTTTTTATTTGTTTTGATATGCTCAAGGAGGCTGGGCATGTGAGCTACTTTGGTTATGGCATCTTTGAAGCTCTCACGTCCTGTCTCCAGGTGATCAGAGCAGTTATTAGATGTATGAATCCAGGAGTCTGTTCACTTTTTTTGTGGGGGTGTGGCACAAGTGTCCAGGTCATCGGTCACCAAGCATGTGGTACAGACTCTCATCTACAGTCCCAGATGGGCAGGGCTGTCTAGGGGTGTTTGGAGCAGGCACAGGTATCTGGCTGCAGTAGGGGGTTATGTGTGGGCTGATGGCTGCCCACAGGTGCCTGGGTGGAGATATGTCCCTATTCCTTAGAGCACATAGTGGGGGGTATTGCAGCTGATTCTTGAACATCCAGTGCTGTTGGCTGGAGGGTCTGGGAGGCACCACTTATTCTGAGATCCCTGTTGTGGGTGACTAGGTGGAGGGGGTGGTACCACCAACCCTCAGGCCTCTAGTATAGGTGGGTGAGGCCCCTAATTAAAGGGCAGGGTGGTGCAGATGTCATGAATCTGCAGCTCCCCTTTGGCTGCTGCAATTGAAAATGGGCTTCAGGTGTATGTCCTGCTGTTTTATGCTAATGAGGACATATGGTGTTGAAATGGCCCACAGATGTCTAGGCAGGGGTGAAGGTCACTGCAAGTCTGAGGATCCCTTATGCCAGTGACTGGGTGAAGGAGCAGAGTCCTAACCTGCCTGAGTTCCTGGCTTAGGGGGTGTGGTATTTTTTAAAGCTGCAAGACTGATGTGGGCACTGAGAGCCCTGAGTTCCTGGCTTAGTTTGCATGGTGGTTGGTGAATGCTGCCAAACTGGTGTCAGAGCAGAGTGGGGTGGGGAGTGGGTGAGGGGAAGGGAATACTTCTCCACGGTGAATCTTTGGGAGGGTTAGGGGTTATTTTGCCTCTGCAAGTAGGTTAGAAGCTTGCACTTAACTTTTGCAGGTCTGATGTCACTCCTACTTAGTTCTGGGGATGCATGCAGATTCCTTGCTTCTTGGCTGCAGTCGATTTTTGCAAGCCTGATATTGCTCCTACTTGGTCCTGTACGTGTGTGCAGGTTCCTTGCTTCTTGGTTGCACCCAATATGATGGGGCTCATCCTTGGGTGTTGCACTTGCTTCAGCCTATGTGCACTGTGCAGACTCAGTTAGCAGGGCTCTGACCATCTCGTGGTCTATACTTCTCCACTGCAATTGTCTCTCCTTCCATCTGCTGCTCAGTCCAATTCTTCAGCTTTGTCTTTGGTGATTAATGTTCTTAGGTTGTCGTATATAATCAATACACTTGTTTTTTTTTTTTTTTTTTTTGAGTCATTGTTTTAAGAGGAACGACAGGAATCATTTGTCTATTCCTCCATCTTGGCCCCACCTTCCTTGGTTTTACATTAAAATAATCTTGAAATGATACTTTTTTTTATCCTTTTCTTTTTGTGATTATGTCTTTATTCTCTTTTAAATATGATTTTAAAAAATACACACTGCAAAAGATATACCATTTCAACAATTTCTACATGTCTAATTCAATGATTACATTCTTCCAGTTGTATAACTATTCTTGCTATCCTATTCCAAATTATTCCACCTTTATTAACATAAACTTACTGTCCCCAAGCTTCTCATCTAAGCTTTCGAGATATTGTTGTCAATTTTATCCCATATAGATCATTTTTAAAAGAGCACAATGCTCAGGGCAGTCTTTACTAATTAAGTGAAAACATTATTTCAAAGGAAGCTTCAGGGGATAGTTTTGGTTAGAGTATTATGGATTAAAGATTACCGCAGGGCAATAATTTTGAGGGTTTGTCAAGGCCCAACATCTCCAGAAAATCAGAATTCCATATAGACTTTTTAAATTTTAAATAGAACAATTTTAAATTGTTCCACATTTCCGCCTTTTGATGAGGGTTCCTTTTAGAATCTTTGATCAAAACATTCAGTAATGGTAGTCAGGCACAATCCAGTACTTCTGGTCTCATGGCATAAAAGGAAGTTGTTCATGGAGGCAACCAGACACTTCTTCTTCTCCTCCTGCTTGTCCAGGTGAATCAAGAACAATTGTTGTAGCTTGGATAACATTTTGCAAGCTTTTAAAACCTCAGGCATTACATGTTCATCAACAGATGAATGGATAAACAAAAGGCGGCATATACGTACAATGGAATACCACTTAACCAGAAAGAGAAATTAAGTATTGATACATGCTACAACATAAATGAAACTTGAAGATACTAAGATGGGTGAAATAAATCAATGTAAAAAGCACAAATACTGTATGACCTCACTTATATAAAGTGACAAGAATAGGCAAATATATAGAGACCAAAGTTTATTAATAGATACCACGGGTGGGATGGGGGGAGGTGAAGTCAGCTATTGTTTGGGAAGCAGTGAGTTTCTGTTTATAGTGATGAGAAATTTGGCACAGATTAAGGGTAATGGTTGCACAACCCACTAGTGTAATTGATGTCACTAAATTGTTCACCTGAAAAATGCTGAATTAGCAAATGTATGTTATATATATTTTTACAAAAAAAAATACAGCAAATGTTTGTGCTGTTTATATACATCGAACACCTCACAATAATTGTTTTCTTGGTTTGAAAGTTTAGGGTCATGATTTAATGGGATGTGCCAGTCAATTGGCTTAATATTGTTTTTCAGTGCTCATGTTCTAGTAGTTTGTCACATAATGTCTGGGGTCAGAAATAGCAATTTTTAAGATTTTAAAAACTCATAAATGGATGGTGATTTTGACAAATTTTCTTTATTCATAGTTTTTAGTAAAAAATTTCTATGAATGATGTTACATTATCTTTTACCCCATATTTGCATTGCTGAATTAAGAAATGAAAGGGCTGAATGCTAATAAGGATGTTAACATCACATATTTTCAATTATTCTTAATGTTCTTGATTATTATATTTATATATTATATTATAAAACTATAAAATTTCTTAATTAAAAATAAATTTGCTAGTAGATGACACAGCCTTACTTGCTGAAAGTGAAGATGACTCAAAGCAGTTACTGATGAAAGGTAAAAAACCTACAGGCTTCAGTATGGTTTACACCTGAAGGTAAAGAAAACAGAAATCCTCACAACTGGGCCCATAAACAACATAATAATAAATGGTGCACAAATAGAAGCTTTCAAGGATTTCATTCTGCTTGAATCAAGAATCAATATCCATGAGAGCAACAGTACAGAATCAAACAATATATTGTACTGAGCGAATCAGCAGCCAGATATCCTTAAAATTTAAAAAAAAAAAAGGAAAGATGTCACTTTGATAACTAAGATACCCCGACCCACACGATGGTCTTTTCAATCTCCTCGTATTGATGGGAAATCTGGGCAATGAAAAAGGAAGATCAAAGAAGATTTGATGCATTTGAATTGTGGTGTTGGCAAAGAATATTGAATATAACATGAAGCAAAAATGAACAAATCAGCCTTGGAGGAAGAAAAACAGCCTTATTCCTATTTAAAAGCAAGGATGATCAGACTTTGTATTACTTACTTTGAACACATCATAAGGTGGGACCAATTGCTGGAGAAGGACTTCGTGCTTGGAAAAGTAGAGGGTCGGCAGGAAAGAGGAAGGCCCTCAAGGAGATGGATTGACAACAATGGACTCAAACCATAGCAACGATTTTGAGTTTGGTACAGGACTGGGCAATATTTTGTTCTGTTATACATAAGGTAGCTGTGAGTCAAAGCCGACTGGAGGGAACCTACCAACAACACCTATCTCAATGAGTTAATGAAAATTTATATACATACATTCTTACGGTACTATACTCAAAAGAAAATACTAATTCACGGACACTGTTTATGTTTTTCAGAGAACTTAGAATTTAGGCAAAGTTTTTAAATTATGGCAACCTTGGTGGGGTAGTGGTTAAGTGCTGCAGCTGCTAACCAAAAGATCGGCTGTTGAAATCCACCAGGTGCTCCTTGGAAATTCTATGGGGCAGAATAGTATGGCTAAAAATAATAACAATCTTTTGCAATGATTTCCTACCTAATTTTTCAAAGGTGAGTTAAAGATTTTGAGGAAGAAAATATATTAAATAGAATAGTCCTCACTACATCCTTATGTTATCTCACATGCTATTTGGCAAAAAATATAATTTATATTGCTTTGGAAATATTTAATTTTTTTAAAAAATCGTATATATCAAGTAATTGACTGGGTTCTTTGTATTTCAAAATCTTAACTATACCTCTGAGGTGGAAACTGGCAATCTTATATTAAATTCTGGTCATAATATAATCCTTCAGATCATTTCATATTCTTTTAAGCGTTTCTCAACTGTGAAATTAAGCCACAAATTTAATGCAGGAAAAATAAAATCCCTGTAACTCATTCTGATAATCACACCTGTACTATCAAGCTTGTGACAAAGTAAATGTCCAATAATTCCTTCAAATAAATTGAATTATAATAAAAAATTTTACTACGATCTTTCAAGACCCACATACCTTTTAATATTTGTTTCATTTGTTATAAGTAACCCAAAATTGAAGAATTAGTATGTTAAAATTGAAGAATTAGTATGTTTTTAACATATTCAAGTATAAATGTATGTTCTGTCTTGTTGATGTTAGGTACCACAGAGTCGGTACCGACTCATAGTGACCCTATGTACAACAGAAGGAAACACTGCCCAGTCCTGTGCCCCCCTCACAATCGTTGTTATTCTTAAGCCCATTGTTGCCGCCACTGTGTCAATCCATCTCATTGAGGATATTCCTCTTTTTTCCTGACCCTCTACTTTACCAAGTATGATGGCTTTCTCCAGAGATTGATCTCTCCTGACAATATGTCCAAAGCATATGACAACATGTCCAGAGTATAGTCTCATCATCCTTGTTTCCAAGGAGCATTCCGACTGCACTTCTTCCAAGACAGATTTGTTCATTATTTTGGCTGTCCATGTTATATTCAGTGTTCTGCTCCAGTCTTTTCAATTCTTCTTCTGTCTTCTTTGTTCATCGTTCTGTCTTAATCTACTGGAAATCCTTTAATCTCTCTGAAATCAGAACTAACCCAACCCAATCCAGTGCCGTCGAGTCGATTCCAACCCATAGCGACCCTATAGGACAGAACTGGGTAGCAAAAATGACAGAATTTATTTCCTGTATGATACCACTTTCCGTAAAAAAACCCTTTGCCGTTGAGCGAATTCCCACTCATAGTGACCCCATAGGACAGAGTAGAACTGCCCCATAGAGTTTCCCAGGAACCCCTGGTGAATTTTGAACTGTGTACATCATTTTGGTTAGCAGTTGTAGCACTTAAGCACTATACTACCAGTTCCAATATTACTGTAAGAGATACTAAATATTGGGGAATAAAACACATGAATGAGGAGGGTAAATGATTGAAGAAACAGTAGAAATAAAAGAGTCATATGCTTTTGATTTCCAGAGGTTGATAACTCTGAATCATTAGCATGTAGACTTTAAGTAAAATCATTCTTTTAATTACCTTTGCAGTAATTAACTGAACATTACAATAGAAAAAGCAGGATTATCATTGCTACATAAAATATTCACAGCTTTTATTATTGATATATACTTGTACAGTATTTAATTATAGAAATACATATTTTTTCTTAAAAGAGATTATCAAACTTACATATTTAAAATTTGCTTCATATATCCCAATATAAAACTACAAATCTTTTTTTTTTTTTTTTTTGGTGTTTTAAGTTTTACTGTTTCATCTCTTTGAAAAAATGTATGAAACAAAGAATGCTAAGTGCACAGATGTTTTCAATAGTGGCATAGAGGGTCACTTTATTAAAAGAAAGGGATAAGTAATATATTAAGAAAAAGATAACCAAGGCATCTGAAAAAAATGACAAAACAGCGTAACACGTTATTTTAAATTTAAGTGTATCTACGGCACTGGGTTTGGTTAATGTGCAGCTTTTATTATTATTTATGCAATAATACTGAGTTAATAAATAGATTATACATTTCATTTTCCTTTAACCCAAGTATCATTTAGGAATTTATTTTTATTATTTTAATTTTCAAAATCCCTTAAATTTATTTGTTTGCATGACTATTGTTTTCAATTTCACTCCACTGTGATCAAATAATGAGAACGCCATAATTTCTGCAAGGACAGATTTTTATTTTGATGTATCTTCGGTCATGTGCAGTGGAAAATATTACTATAGAAACCCCTGATAATACCCATTACTACCCATTGCCGTAGAGTCAAGTCTGACTCATAGCGGCCCTATAGGACAGAGTAGTACTGCCCCACAGGGTTTCCAAGGAGCGCCTGGTGGACTTGAAATGCCAGCCTTTTGGTTAGCAGCTGTAGCACTCAGCCACTACGCTACCAGGGTTTCCACCCCTGATAATAAATAGTAACTGTGTATTTACCAATTAAATATGTCAGAAAAAATACCCAAAATTTGGAAATAATGAAAAGATGGTGACATATTCTTTCAAAAACAAACGGTAGCAAATATTCACCAGAATCTGTGTCATATCTGTAGATGAAAGGGTGGTAAAGATACAGACTAATACGAGAGACCTTATGTTGTTGTTGTTTTTAGGTGCCATCGAGTTGGCTCCGACTCATAGCGACCCTATGCACAACAGAAGGAAACACTGCCGGGTCCTGCACCATCTTTACAATGGTTGTTATGCTTGAGCTCATTGTTGCAGCCACTGTGTCAATCCACCTTGTTGAGGGTCTTCCTCTTTCACGCTGACCCTGTACTCTGCCTTATACTTTATACTTTAGTCAAGCGTTATTATGGTTTTCATCATTTATTATTACTTTATTTTCATTTAATATTTAATTATTATTATTTTTTTTTTTGGCCAAATAAACAAATTTGTAATATAAGATATGCTACCAGGATCAGGTCTGAACTCCTACAAATGTAAAATCAAGGGAAAAAAAAAAAAAAGTAAGGGGATAATAGCCTAGAATAAAATATACTAAAGAGAAATAATAACTGAGCACATTGTAAATCTAATGATAATGTTTACTTTCTTTGGTGTGATAATGGTGTTGTGGTTATTTAGAATATAATTTTTTGGGAAAACATAAAAATACACTTATTCTTAAAAAAAAAAAAAATGCTCCCTTCAAGTCAATTCCAACCCATAGCAACCCTATAGGAAATAGTAGAACTGTCCCATAGGGTTTCCAAGGAGCAGCTGGTGGATTTGAGCAGCCTACCTTTTGGCTGTCACCATAGCTCTTACCACTGTGCCACCAGGACTCCTACTTATTGAAGATCAGATTTTTAAGCATAATGATTTTTGCGGTAATCCCATTGTGTTTTCTTAACGTTGCATTTTGCATTATGATTATCACATATAATGTACTGTTGTTTGTTGTGAACATTTTTCTAATATTATCACTGATGTTGTATGGTTTATAGCCTTGTGAACAATCATTTAGATATACTTTAGTTTATATTGCTTTTATCCCTATTACCACAATTAGCTTCTTTATTTTAATGTATCTTACTTACCTTGCCATTGTATTTAAGTAACATTTCGCAGATGCATACTTACTGAATTCTTCTATTTCCACACACATGCACACACAGAAAGAGAAAGAGACAAGCATGCACACGCTCTTTCTATTACCTTCTTACACTGAAGGATATTATTTATTTGTATATTACCAGTTCATACTCTTTTTTTTCCCAATAATGCCTAAACTTATTCTACTGTTTCCTGAAATTAATCTATTAGTGGTCTAAAACAAGCTTTATATTCATTACATCATGGATTATCTGTTTATTATGCTTTTCCAAAATATCTTCGTATACAAATTAGATACCACACAAAATAACAAATATATTTTGGCTAAACAGTTCACTCTTTTTAAGTTGTACCTGATTTATCAAGAGCTCTTAACAACTCTATGTAAACATCATTTTTAGCTGATTTTCCTCTAAAATTATTTCCTAACCATTTTTTTCTACTTATACCTTCTATCTCTTTATGGGATTAGTTGAATTAAATAACTAAGAACTCTCTATCTCTCATCTCTTATCTCTTCCCTCACTCTAACTTTGGTCTCTTTTCAACTTTAAGTTATGATTTATATTTTTGTTTATATTCTCATTTATTAAATTTACATTCTATTATATAGTAACTGCTTTTCAGCAATCCTAATTTTTAATATGGTAATTATGTTTTACAAGTAGATGAACATTTTTGATATGTCCTGCTGTTCCTTTTTACAGTCTATTTGCTCTAGTTTCATTAATTCAATATATTTTCATTCATTTTGTATTCACATTTTTTTCAAAATATCCTCCTTCATCTCAGTGAAAATCTAACCCGAAATAAGCTTTCTTTTTTAATTTAATCATATTTCTTTCAGTTGGTCCTGTGGTATCTTCCCTTTGCTTATTTGAAAGCCCAGGCACATTGACATTCTCTTTGTGATCCTCTTCCTTAGAGGAAAGAAATATTGTCAAGTATTCTGATATCTTTGATATCTTGTGTTGTTCAATGCTGGAGGAAATAAGATCTTGTGTTTACTGACCATTTCTAATATCTAATATTCAGGTGATTTTAATGTGCTTTGCTTATTTTAATTGTTTCTATCAATCGGACTTATGATGTATATAACAACATTTTTCAAATTTTCAGATGAGAAAACAGAGGCATGGGGAATTAAAAAATCAACCCCATTACCATAATCCTAATAATTCATAGAATGAGGATGCTACTACTGTCTCTGTAATGGATTGACTGGTGTTCCACAAAAACTGTGTCCACGTTTCAGAACCTGGTAAAGTGATATTATTTGGAAAAAGAGCCTTCGCAGATGTGAAGAAGTTAAGGATCTCCAGAGAAAATCATCCTTGATTAACTTAGTTAGCCCTAAATTCAATGACAATTGTCTTTATAAAAGGCAGAGTAGAAACATGGGAGGAGAAAAGCGAAGGCCATGTGGAGGTAGAAGCAGAGATTGGAGTTGTGCAGGTTCTTGGAACTCCTAGAGGCACTAGAATCTGGAAGAGGCAAGGAAGTTTCTTCCCAAGGTATTTTGTAGGGAATGCAACCTTATCAACTCAGTAACAAACTTTGTGGTAATTTGTTATGGCACACTAGGACAATAATACCGTCCCTATACAGCTTTTATTCTGCTAATTGTTATACAACCATAGAACGCTGAACTTTTAATAATTAGAGCTGCTATTTTTATTAATAAAATCTTACCATCTTGGCTTTTTGCTTTTTGTTATCATCTTTCCCATTGCCTCCTGAATCATCATGGAGTTATGGAGTTTTAATAATTTTACAGATGCTTATCCAGTTAACTTTTAATGCTTACACTTCTTGGAAATAATGTCTTTCTCTGTTGTGATTCAAATATGCTAACTTCACACCAACCTTGATTTCAATTAACTAAATGTAAGTTACTTCAATTATCTCTGACTTAAATGGCACCCTTCCCATTTATTCATTGTCAATACGAATTGAAGCATAATCATGCCTTCCTGCTTGTTTAGACTGAATTTAAGTAATTATGTTTACACACATACCAACAAATGGTTCATTTAGTCATGAGTATTTGTTATAAACATATAACAATCTGCCGTTTTCCTTAAAGGTGGAAAATTTCTAGAGGGTCTTGAATTTTGGAAATGTTATAGTTAGCTTCTCGTCTCATGTTACCATTTTATGTAATGTTTATGATTACCTTTAAACAATTGAAGAAAAAGTAATAACAATGGGAAATGCAACAACTTATTTATATAATCAACAAATATTTATTTATTAATGTCTTGCTATAATAAAGCACTGCCTATGTTATCGACATATAAATGGTCTATAGCATAGCATTTTTATAATTATTTTTGTAAAAATATTTATATCAATATTTCATAAAAAATTATATAGAGACATAAAATTATCATACATGCATTTAATATGTATTACATGCATATATAAAATTTGTCAAATACTGCTATTCAGTATGAAAATTATATATATATAAATATAAATATACTTGTTTATGTTTGTTTAATTTGTTGTACTCACAGTATCCATCAAAATATAATTCTACTGGCAAAAAAGAAAGTTAGTATAGGACATATTCTCTCTTAAACCTGAAAAACAATTATGATAATATTTGTCTTATTTTGATTTAAGAAAAAAGAAATGCAATGCAAAATATGATTTTTTTAGTTCAATTACCTCTTCTCTATATATCGATGTATTTAAAATGAAATATAATTTCTAATTTATATCTAAAATTAAAGTGTAAAATGGTAAGTGTATCTTAGAACTTTAAACTACGAAGACAGGTATTATGGATTAAACTGTGTCCCCACCAAAATTTACATTGAAGGCCCATATTTGTGAATTGATGTGTTATTTGGAAATAGATTCTTTGAAGATGTTCTCAATTAAGTTAACATGAGGTCATATTGGAGTAGTGTAGGTCCTTATCCTAGAGTGTACTTATAAAAGAGGAGAGGGGGCACAGAGGTACAGAAAGGAAACCATGTGAAGGCATATCTACAAGCCAAGGAAGGCTTGGGTAACCAAAAGCTGGGAAACACAAGAAAAAATTTTCCCCCTAGAGGCTTTGGAGGGAGAATAGCGTGGTCAACACATTGATTTGGACTTCTAGCCTCTAGAATCATGACACAGTAAATTTCTGTTCTCATAAATCACCTCGTTCTTGACATTTTGTTATGGTAGCTGTAGGAAACTAATACAATAGACTTTAAAAGAAAACCAAAAGAAATCAATCCTTACATCAGAAAAAAAAAAAAAAAGCTTAAAGAAAATTGTGGAAATATAATTAATTACCTACAGTACTTCTGTTTTATATTTAATTGACTTCTGTGAGGTAGCAGAATATAAAAGAAAAAAAATAGTTTTTGACCAAACAATTGATTTAAATTCTAGCTTTCTACTTCTTAGCAACTCTAATTACCTCTTCTTAGCTGCCTTCTGTTATATTGAGAATAATTATGTCTATTTAAAGGATTTCTAATAAAAATAAATGCAATTAAAAATAAACACAGTTAAAATATACTATATTTTATTAGGTTGTCTAAATTTTAAAATGCTCCTTCAGGGGTGTGATAGTTTTATGTGACAACATGGATTGGCTCTACTCCAGTCATTCAATCAAACTCTAGCTGTTGCTGTGGTGGTATTTTGTAGATGTGATTAAAGACCATAAAGAGCCCTGGTGGTGCAGTGGTTAACCGATAGGCTGCTAGTTGATTTTATGTGAGAGAAATTATTCCAAATAATGTGGATAGGCCTGATCCTATCAGTTGAATAATTTAAGAGCAGAAATACGGATTCCCAGAGAAGGAAACATTTTGCCTGTAAATAGAAGTTAATACCAGAGAATTCCAGTCTGGCCTGCCCTAAAGATTTCTGACATGCCCTACAAACCCTCACAACTGCATAAACCAATTCATTGCAATTGATCTTTTAATGTGTATCTCCTACTGGGTCTATCTCTCTAGTTGTACCCTGGCTGATACAAGCACTTTCTAGGTGCCTTGTATTATTATTTTTTCCTATGTTGCAGATGACATATCTAAGGCTGGGTGATATGAAGAAGTTTTACCAAGTCAAGTGTTTTGTTGTTGTGTGCCATTGAGTCAATTCTGACTCATGGTGATCCTATGGAACAGACTAGAACTGCTCCATAGAGTTCCCAAGGAGCAGCTGGTGGATTCAAACCTCTTACCTTTTGGTTAGCAGTCTGAGCTCTTAACCACTAGTCAAGTGAAAAAGCTAAAATGTTTTTGTCTATGGGCCTGTGCTACTGATACTGTACCATAAAATGCAAACCCAATATTATTTCATGCAAATATCTTTTAGTGCATAGCTGCACATGTTATTGCCAAAATTAATATTAAAATATATCTTGTACTCTAGTACTCTTCGTACTCTAGTATTCATTTTAAGAAAAAACATGTTTTTATCTAATTTAATCTTCTATGATCTCCGCAGAAACCGTGGTGGCATTCTTACTCAGCTCAGGTCTAGTTACAGCATTGTGTTTTGCATTTCAATAGACATTTAAATTCTTTCTAGTTTGAGCAAACTATGGTTTCTGTTTTTCATTAGTCAAGCTTTATGGAAAATCAGAATCAAGGAAACTCTTAAAATTTATTGCCAAAAAGAAGCAGAAGATGTAGAAGGAGAAGCAAAAAAATAAGAACTCAATAAGACAAATGGCAAAATGGACAATGATTATAGCCTTCTTGAACAATATGGAAATTAAAATACTGGCTTTCTGTAAATGTTGTCATTACAAAAGTACTTAAGACTTTTTCATCACTGGTGTGAAATGTATTTCTCTATTTTTAAGCTTCATGGACCAATTAGAGTTTTAAATATATTGAAAATCTTCCCTAAAATAGTAGTCACATTCCTTTATTTTTTAAAGTGATTACTATAGATTCTATGTGAAATTAATTTTTGTTTAAATGATTATTTGCTACAACTCTCTTGATGATAAAGAAGGCTTATTGCTTATTTATCTTTATCCTCAAAGAATCCCATAAAACTTTTGCACATACATGTATTCAAAAAAAAATACATGAAAAGGAATAACACCTAACAACTAACTTTTTAATACTTAAAATGTATTCTTTTATAATTTCTTATTTATATTTAGGGTCTTTTTTTCAAAAAATATACAATTTAGCACTTCATTCTAAACTATTTCTCCTTAGATTTATTTTGGTTGAGTGATTATCTTTCTGCCATCTCCTCAGAAAAATTCCCTGTGTAACCCAGGGTGATTTATGTACTTCTTCGCTAATACGTAATGTAAGTGTCTATGTTATCCTAAGATATGTATACCTTTGCTATGAACAATTTGAGACGATATATAAATGTGGTTTTAGCAGTTTTTGTTTCATAAAACAAATCATAAAATAGATGTAATTGCATTCTGATGGATATAAAATATTCAAGAACATGTCATTCTTTTTAATCAAAATGATCAAATACATGGTGAAAAAGCTTAAAGACTTTCAGATAACACAAACCTCACTACTGGGAATGTGTGTGTGTGTGTTTTCATGGGTGTATGTATGCAGAGCTTGACAGACCTTCTTTCAAAATAAAATAATAGAGCAGTATTTTGATAACAATATCAAAGCTTTTAAAAGGTTGCATTGTCCTGGATCACATACTTTTAGTCATATTTGACAAATCAATCATCAATTTAATTTCTTCCATATAGCTACTTATGTATCTATCTAATTTCATTGATGGTGTAGAATGACTTTTAAAAAATATATAGAGATGATAGTGTGGAATTGTTACAGGAAGCATTTTAACTATCTTAATTGTAAATTGGTTAGGCAGATGAAAATAGAGTTGAGTGAAAGTAAAAAAGATAGATTAGTCATTTTCCAAAATAAGTAAAGAATATTCTGTCACACCAATAAACCTGTCAACCAAAAACAGTTAAAAGGATTAAACTTAATTTTAGTTTGTTAAAATAAAAGCTTATTTTACTGTAATAAAAATTCATCAGAGCTATATTTTGGAAAATTTGATTTAATATTAAAACTGTGCAAACTTAGCCTATAATTGCTGTTATTAGTTGCCCTCAGGTCAGCTTCCACTTATGACCACCTTATGTGTAACAGAACTAAGACTTGCCTAGTCCTCTGCCATCTTCACACTCTTTTGTATGTTCAAACCCATAGTTGCAGCCACTGTTCCAGGCCATCCCATGGATGGTTTCCCTTGTTTTTGCTGAGCTTCCACTTTACCAAACATTGTGTCCTTTTATAGCAATTGATCTTCCTTATGACATGTCCAAAGTAAGCAAAATGAAGTCTCACCGTCTTTGCTTTTAGTGAGCAATCTAGCTGAACTTCCTTCAAGACAGGTTTGTCCATTCTTCTGGCAGTCCGCAGTATACCCAATATTTTCCATCAAAGTCAAAATTAGAATGAGTCAATTCTCTTTAGATTTTCCTTTTTCGTCATACAATTTTCATATGCATATGAGATGATTGTAAAGGCCATGGCTTGGGTCAGGTGGGACTTAGTTATCAAAATGACATCTTTCCTTTTCAACACTTTAAAGAGGACTTTTGCAGCAAATTTTCTCAATGTAATACTTTGATTTTTTGACTGCTGCCTCCATGGGCATTGATTGTTGACCAAAGTGGAAAGAAATTCCTGACAACTTCAATTTTTTCGCCATTTATCATGATGTTGTTATTTGGTTTAAATAGGTCAACACTTTGTAAGATTTATAATCTTGGCATTTAATAAAGATACTGTTGATTTATTTTCCCCTTTGTAAAGTGGAAAATTTATGTTTTTAAAATTTCAAATGTTAGACCAGATCAGCAGAAGAATTGAATGAATCCTAAAGATAAATAAAAGCAAATGATAAATATACACATACCCCAGAAAATTGGCTTTAGTGATCTAAAAGTTTATCTCAATTAAGGAAAATTTTTTTTTCTTCCATATTGTTTGAAAAATCAAGATATATTAGCAAATTGTTACTCATTTGTAAATTAAAACCTTTCAGGCACAGACTTTACACTAAAATCAATGTCAATATTGAAATCTCATTTAGGTAAGGACTAATTTTTTAATACATTTATAAAAATGGAAAACAATATAAGCATAATAATAAAGTACTAAAATGCATATGATTGTGTGATAATTTCTTCATTTCAATAGGACTCATTTCATCACAAACACTCTGAATATCTAGTCAAAATTATGAAGGATTTGAACTGCCGACCCTTTGGTTAGCTGCCGTAGCACTTAACCACTACTCCACCAGTATAGGGTAGCTATGAGTCAGAATCGACTCAAAAGCACTGGGTTTGGTTTGGTTTTTGGTTTTAAAGTTTAATAAAATCTTTCATTATATTGAATTATTTCCTATTTTTCCACACTTTTTTTAAAATTTATTTTTGGTGGCAACATACACAACTAAACATACACCTGTTTATAATGTCTAAATGGGCAGTTCAATGACATTGGTTACATACTTCACAATGTGTAATTTTCACTATCTTCTACCATACTGTTATATCACAATTAATTTAGACTCTCTGTCCCTTAAAGTTCTCATCTGTGTTTTAGATTACCTGTTGTCAGTTGAACTCATGCAGCTCATTATAAGAGTGCAATGGTCAAGGCAAATATTCTTTATTAATAAAGAATTTAAACTTTTAAAAGACGAATGTTTAAAGATTTTGGAGCAAATATTTTCTCAAACAATTATGAATGGCAACAATTACTATAATTAGGAGTTAAAATAATGTTATATACAATACCAATTAATTATTTTACAACAAGAACAAACCAACCCTGACATATGAAAATAATCAATAGTAATTAGAATTAAAAATTCATAACTTACTTCTTCGGGGAAAAATATATTTGATTCAAGTAAAACCCCTGGATTGTTCAAATAGTTATGCACTTGACTGATAGCCAAAAGGTTGGCTGTTCAGATCCACAGAGACACCCCAAGAGAGGGAACTGGAGGTTCACTTCAGAAAGTTCACAGCCTTATAAACTCTATAGAGTAGTTCTACTGTGCACACATGGAGGCACCATAAGCAATTCTACTCTGCATGTGTGGGGTCTCCATGACTCAAAATGAACTCAGCAGCAACTATCAACAACATCATATTTGTAATCGCAGAACATCCAAAAAGAAGCAATATTTTAGTAAAAATAATCTGATAATGATCTTTTTCCAGGAAATCTACCTGAAGATCATTCATGTGTTTCAAAATGTGCACACTGAACACCATATGCTCTGTTTTATATCCCATTGTTGTCAAGTTGATTCCAACTCATAGTGACCCTAGAACTGCCCATAGGGTTTCTAAGGAGCACCTGGTGGATTCAAACTGCTAAACTTTTGGTTAGCTCCATAGCTCTTAACCACTATGCCACCAGGGTTTCCCTGATTTATATAGAAATTCATATCCTGCTTACTTTCTTTATAAAAAATCATTTGAAAAGATAGGGAGTTAAGTCCTTGATTATGACAAAAGTGTTAGCTTTATAGTAGTTTTCATCCAGAAATATTGATTATATTTTATGTTAATGCATGCTGATATGGAAAACAATGGATCTACCTTTTAAAATAAATCATTAGACCAGTTATGTTGCCAAATATTCCAGGTGCCATGTTTTCAAAAAACATACCGAGGTTATTTTCCAGTATTATACTTGCATAACTAAGAAGCTTCAATATTTCAAGGACCTGAATAGCTTCTTTTCTAAACAAGGTGCAAAGTAGAGTAATTTTTCTTTATGCCTGCAAGCACGTGACACATGGAAATCAGAAACTGGCTGCCATGAAAAACATTACTTTCATCAAGTTTCATACTGCCAAATTCTACCTGATGTACTTTAACACATTAGAAGAAATGTCACCAGGTCTGCAAAAGGTCATATCATTTGTAGAAAGCATTGCTTCATTTCTCTTTTGTTCCTAACCACAAACAAGCTGAACAATTTCCAGGGAGCATAATTCTGTGGGAGTGTCTCTGACTTTTCCTGTGACTTCTTTTGTTCTGTCGAGTTGAAGTCATTGAAAATCCATTTATTGTTGTTATTACTCTAACTTGAGAGTTTTGATTAAAGCAAATCTACATTTTGGTTAACTTCCAATTTTTTTTTTTTTTCTTTCAAATTCAGCATAATGTTGACAATAACAACATAGCATCAAACTTATATTTTTGGGCAAGGTGAAAGATACTTCTTTTTATTTTTTGGTCTTCCTATTGCAATTTATAAGTACAATGCCACAATGGAAGCAATTTAATATTGGCATCCCAGAACATAATTAAGACAAAGGTTTGGTGAAATTTTTATTTTTCACTTTCTATCTTAAGCTTAGTCAGATATTGTAAACAGAAAAATGTGCAAAATTATATTTATAGAGCACTTTTATTTTAAAACCTACAAATAGAACACTATGACAGGCATGAAAATTATATGTTAATTGACTGGGAAAAAACACCCACTATTATCCTAAAACTCTTTGAAAGGAAGGACTACAATAATAATTAGATAAAAAATATAATTTTCAAAAAAGAATCCAAAGGTAGAATTAATAAAATTAAAAAACAGTGTTTTATAAATACATTCATTTCAAACATTTCCTAAAGTTCTAGGTAGTCCAGATTAAGATTTCATGTTACAGTAAATTAGAAGACTTAAAACTCTTGGCAGTATGGAACAATTGGAAAAAGAAAACTTTGGAAAAACTCTCACCCACTTACCTGCTCCCCTACAGCTCTGCACTGAGTCTCAGCCAGCTGCATCCCCTGGGGTGGAAGTAGGACCTTGCACTAGCCATGAGCCATTCTTCCAGCCTTGGATAGGGAACAAATTAACAAACAGGGAAAAATAATCTGCTGGCTCCCCTAAACTGGGAACTCAGGGCAGGAACAGATCCTTTGCCCAAGCATAGGAATAACAGGACCATGAAATTTGAACATCTTTCACCACTGCATAGACCTGCGTGGGCCCATTTCAACAGCATAGGACCTCATTAGCACAGTACAACGGGGTATATACCTGAAATCTTCAACTGTTTCAGCTACATGGTGGAAAGGCAAGTCCATGACATTTGACTTCACTCTGCATATTAAGCAGGGTCCTCACCTACCCATATTAAGGGCCTGAGCACTGTGACATCACCCATGACAACCACTCACTTGCAACAGAAGTCCAAGAATAACCAGTGCCTCTCAGACCTTACAGCCAACAGCATTGCGTGCCTATAGTCCAGATGCAAAACCCACACACCTATGCATTGTAGGAAACAGGGACATGCTTTCTTCACAGACACTAGGGGTGGTTGTCAGTCTCTGCCTTGCTCAGCTTGTGACCCACTACTGCACCCAGATACCTATGCCTACATAAAACATGCTTGCTTGTCTAGAACTGTAGGTGAGGGCTTGCACCACACATTTGGTGACTGATTACCTGGACAGCTAAGCTGAATTCATACAAGAAAAGTGAATGGACTCCAGGGCTCACATACTGAGTAACAGCTCTAACCACCTGGTGGCAGGACATTAGAGCTTCAAAATCTGCAATAATCAAACTAGCTCATTCAAGCAGCCTGTTTGGGCATATTAAAACAAATAAACAAACAAGAAACTAGGACACAGTAAGCAAACATAAATAAGTACAATAACTCATTGATGGCTTGGAGACAACAGTCAATATCAAATCAAATGAAGAGGCAGACCCTGATGATTTTAGCAATCTCCAAAAACAAAGAATCAAGAAATCTTCCAGATGAGGATAACTCCCTGGAATTACTGGAGGTAGAATACAAATGATTAATATAGAGAACTCTTCAAGAGATCAGGAAGAAGATCAGGCAAAATTCAGAACAAGCCAAGGAACACACAGACAAAGCATTAGAGGAACTTAGGCAGATTAGACAAGAGCATAATGACAAATTTGAAAGGCTGCAAGAATCGATGGAGAGACATCAATCAGAAATTCAGAATATTAATAATAAAATTTCAGAATTAGACAATTCAAGAGAAAGTCATAGGAACAGAATTGAGGCAATGGAAGTCAGAGTTAGTGAGACTGAAGATAAAGCACTTGGCACCAACATATTTGAGGAAAAATCAGATAAAAGGATTTAAAAATATGAAGAAACACTAAGAATTATGTGGGGCTCTATCATTAAGAGGAATAACAAACAGTTGATTGGAATACCAGAACAGGGGGTATAACAGAAAATACAGAGAGAATTGTTGAAGACTTGTTGGCAGAAAACTTCCCTGATATCATGAAAGATAAGAAGACATCTATCCAAGATGTCCATCAAATCCCACACAAGATAAATCCCAAAAGAAAGTCACCAACACATAATATAATCAAACTTGCTAAACCCAAAGATAAAGAGAGAATTTTAAGACTGGTTAGGATAAGGGAAAAGTCACCTGCAAAGGAAAATCTATAAGACTAAGCTTGGACCACTCAGTAGAAACCACGCAGACAAGAAGGCAATGGGATGTCATATATAAAGCTTTGAAGAAAAAAAAAAAAAAGTTGCCAGTCAAGAATAATATATCCAGCAAGACTGTCTCTCAAATATGATAGTGAAATTAGGAAATTTCCAGACGAACAGGAGTTTAGGTACCTTGCAAAAACTAACTAAAATTACAAGAAATGCTAAAAGAAGCCCTCTGATTAGAAAGTCAAAAACATCAGATAAAAACTCAGAACTAGAACACAGGACACACAAACCAGATATCAACCAAGACTGGGAAACCATAAACATAAATCAAAGCTAAAACACTCAAAACAGGGAAAACAGAGATGTCATTATGTAAAACATGACAACATTAAAACAAAAAAAGGGGTTAAAAAATGTAGTCACAGATCTTTCATATGGAGAAGTCAAGATGATATAAAGAAACAAAAGATTGGTTTAAGATTACAAAAATATGGATAAATATTAAGATAACCGCAAAAGAAACTAACACTCCTACACATCAAAATAAAACAAGAAAAACATAAAGACACAACAAACACAAAATCAACAACAATGAAAAAGAGGAAAAGCAAATACATAAAGAAAAATAACTCGGCACAGAAAATTAAACAAAGAAACTGTCAACAACACACACAAAAAAGACATCAAAACAACAGCACTAAACTCATAAAAAAAATCCATAATTAAGCTGAATGTAAATGGACTAAATGCACCAATAAGGAGAGAGTGGCAGAATGGATAAAAAATATGATCCCTCTATATTCTGCTTTCAAGAGACACACCTTAGACTTAAAGACACAAATGAACTAAAACTCAAAGGATTTAAAAAAAAAATCAAGCAAACACCAATAAAAAAGGAGCAAGAGTGGCAATATTAATTTCTGACAAAATAGACTTTTAAAGTTAAATCCACCACAAAGGATAAGGAAGAACACTATATAATGATTAAAGGGTCAATACAGTAGGAGGACACAACCATAATCAATATTTACACACCCAATGACAGGGCTCCAAAATGCATAGAACAAACTATAGCAACATCGAAAAGAGAATAGCTAGTTTTACAATAATAGTAGGAGACTTCAACATACCAATTTCAGGGAAGGACAGAACATCCAGAAAGAAGCTCAATGAGACACAGAAGAGCTAAATGCCACAGTCAATCAAATTGACCACATAGACATATACAAAACACTAAACCCAACAGTGGCTAAGTATACTTTCTTTTTCAATGCACATGAAACATTCTCCAGAATAGACCACATATTAGGCCATAAAGCAAGCCTTAACAGAGTCCAAAACACTGAAATATTACAAAGCATCTTTTCTGACCATAAAGCCATAAAAGTAAAAATCAATAACAGAAAAAACAAGGAAAAAAAATCAAGCACATGGAAAAGGAAAAATGCCTTGCTCAAAAACTGTTGGGTTATAGGAGAAACTAAGAACGGAGTAAAGGAATTCACAGAATCAAATAAGAATGAAAACACAGCCTACCAGAACCTTTGAGACACAGCAAAAGCAGTGCTCAGAGGTCAATTTATACAAATAAATGCACACATCCAAAAAGAAGAAAGGGACAAAATCAAAGAATTAACCCTACAACTAGAACAAATAGCAAGAGAACAGCAAAAAGGAACCCTCAGGCACTAGAAGAAAGAAAATAATAAAAATTAGAGCAGAATTAAATGCAATATAAAACAGAAACACAATTGAAAGAATTAACAAGACCAAAAGCTGGTTCTTTGAAAAGATCAATAAAACTGATAAATCCTTGGACAAACTACAAAAGAAAAACAAGAGAGGAAGCAAATAACCAGAATAAGAAATGAGATGGGTGATATCACAACAAACACAACTGAAATTAAAAGAATCATAACAGAATACTATGAAAAGTTATACTCTAACAAATCTTAAAATCTAGCAGAAATGGATGAATTTCTAGACTCTTACTACCTACCTAAACTAACACAAATAGAGGTAGAACAACTAAATAAACCTATAATAAGAGATTGAACTTCCAAAAAAAGAAGCCCTCGCCTTGACTTCTTCATTGGAGAACTCTACCAAACTTTCAGAGAAGAATAAGCACCACTACTACTAAATGTATTTCATTGAAAAAGATACCAAAACCATGTAAAGAAAAAGGTATTTCATTGAAAAGGATGGAATGCTCCCAAACTCATTCTGTGAAGCCAGCATATCCCTAATACCAAAACCAGGTAAAGACACCACACACACACACACACACACACACACACACACAAATTACAGACCAATATTCCTCATGAACTTAGACCCAAAAATATTCAACAAAATTCTAGCTGATAGAATTCAACAACATATCAAAAAAATAATTCACCATGACCAAGTGGGATTCATACCAGGTATGCAGGGATGGCTTAACATTAGAAAAACAATCAATGTAATCCATTATATAAATAAAACAAAAGACAAGAACCACAGGATCTTATCAATTGATACAGAAGAGGCATTTGACAAAGTCCAACACAGACTCATGATAAAAACTTTCAGCAAAATAGGAATAGAAGGGAAATTCCTTAACACAATAAAGGGCATTTACACAAAACCAACAGCCAACATCATCTTAAATGGAGAGAGCCCGAAAGCATTGCCCCTGAAAATGGGAATGAGACAAGTATGCCCTTTATCACCACTCTTATTCAACATTGTGTTGAAGGTCCTAGCCAGAGCAATTAGGGTAGAAAAAGAAATAAAGGGCTTCCAAATTGGTAAGGAAGAAATAAAAGTATCTTTTCTATTTGCAGATAATATGATCTTATATGCAGAAAACCCGAAAGAATCCACAATAAAACTACTGGAACTAATAGAAGAGTTCAGCAGCGTATCAGGATACAAATAACCCAATCCATACCTCATACCATGTACAAGATAAACATAAAAAAAACCCTCAGTTGGGTTCTTCTACACCAATAAAGAGAACATCAAAAAAGAAATCACCAAAACAATACCGTTTACAATAGCCCCCAAGAAGATAAAATACTTAGGAATAAATCTACCTAGAGATGTAAAAGACCTATACAAAGAAAACTACAAGACGTTGCTGCAGGAAACCAAAAGAGACCTAAGTAAGTGGAAAAAGATACCTTGTTCATGGATAGGAAGACTCAACATTGTGAAAATGTCTTTTCTACCCAAAGCGATCTACAGGTACAATGCAATCCCAATCCAAATTCCAAAAGCATTTTTTAATGAGATGGAGAAACAAATCACCAACTTCATACGGAAAGGAGAGGCCCTGGGTAAGTAAAGCATTACTGAAAAAGAAGAACAAAATGGGAGGTCTCACACTACCTGATTTTAGAAAATATTATACCACCACAGTAGTCAAAACAGCCTGGTACTGGTACAACTACAGACACACAAACCAATGGAACAGAATTGAGAATCCAGACATAAATTTATCCACCTATGAGCAGCTGGTATTTGACAAAGGCTCAACCAAAATCTGTTAAATGGGGAAAAGATAGTCTTTTTAACAAATGGTGCTGGCATAACTGGATATACATCTGCAAAAAATGAAACAAGACCCATACCTCATACCATGTACAAAAACTAACTAAAATGGATAAAGATCTAAATATAAAATCTAAAACAATAAAGATCATAGAAAAAAAAATAGGGACAGTGCTACAAGCCCTAATACATGGCATAAACAGTATACAAAACATGACTAACAATGCACAGACACCAGAAAAGAAACTAGATAACTGGGAGGTCCTAAACATCAAACACTTACGTTCTTCCAAAGACTTCACAAAAGAGTAAAAAGACATACATAGGGAAAAAAATTTTGGCTACGATATATCTGATCAGCATCTATTCTCTAAAATATACAAGATACTGCAAAACCTGAACTAAAAGAAGACAAATAACCCAATTAAAAAACAAGCAAAGGATATGAACAGACACTTCACTAAAGAAGACATTCAGGTGGCTAACAGATACATGAGGAAATGCTCATGATTATTAACCACTAGAGAAATGCAAATCAAAACTACAATAAGATACCGTCTCACTCCAGCAAGGCTGGCATTAATCCAAAAAAACACAAAATAATAAATATTGGAGAGGTTGTGGAGACTGGAACACTTATACGCTGCTGGTGGGAATGTAAAATGGTACAACCACTTTGGAAATGGTTAAGGCTAGAAATAGAACTGCCATACCCAGTAAGCCCAGTACTGTCGAGTTGATTAGACTCATAGCAACCCTATAGGACAGAGTAGAACTGCCCCATAGAGTCTCCAAGGAGTGCCTGGAGGATTCGAACTGCTGACCCTTTGGTTAGCAGCCGTAGCACTTAACCACTATGCTACCTGGGTCTCTAGAACTACCATATGATCTAGCAATCCCACTCCTTAGAATATACCCTGAAGAAATAAAAGGCTTCACACGAATAGAAACATGCATACCCATGTTCATTGCAGCACTGTTTAAAATAACAAAAAGATGGAAACAACCTAGGTCCCCATCAGCAGATAAATGGGTAAACAAATTATGGTATACTCATGCAACGATAAAGAACAAACGATAAATCCATGAAATATCTCAGAACATGGAGGAATCTAGAAGGCATTATGCTGAGTGAAAGTAGTCAGTCGCAAAAGGACAAATATTGTATGAGACTATTATAAAAAACTCAGGAAAAGGTTTAAACAGAGAATACAACATTCTTTGATGTTTAAGAGAGTGGGAAGGTAGGGAGGGAGAGGGGTGTTCACTACTCAGACAGTAGATAAGAATTGTTTTAGGTGAGGGGGACAACACACAATACAGGGGAAGTCAGCACCACTGTACTAATCCAAAAGCTAAGAAGTTGGCTGAATACAACCAAACACTTTGAGGGACAGAGTAGCAGGGGCAGGGTCTGGGGACCATGGTTTCAGGGGACATGTAGGTCAATAGGCATAACAAAGTATATTAAGAAAACTTTCTGCATCCCACTTTGGTGAGTGGTGTCTGGGGTCTTAAAAGCTAGCAAATGTCCATCTAAGATGCACCAATTGGTCTCAACCCACCTGAAGCAAAGGAGAATGAAGAACACCAAAGACACAAGGAAAATAAGAACCCAGGAGAAAGGACCACATAAACCAGAGACTCCATCAGCCTGAGACTAGAAGAACTAGGTGGTGCCCAGCTACCAACAAGAACTGATCTGGCAGGAAACACAAAGGAGAATCCCTGATGGAGCAGGAGAAAAGGGTGAAGCAGACCTCAAATCTAGTAAAAAGACCAGACTTAATAGTCTGACTGAGACTGGAGGGACCCCAGAGGTCATGGCTCCCAGACTCTTTGTTAGCCCAAAACTAAAACAATTCTCAAAGCCAACTTTTCGGACAAAGATTAGACTGGACTATAAGACATAAAATGATACTAGTGAGGAATGTGCATCTTAGCTCAAGTAGATACATGAGGCTATGTGGGCACAGCTCCTATCTGGAGGCAAGGTAAGAAGGCAGAGGGGGACAGGAGCTGGTTGAATGGACATGGGAAATGTGGGAATACAGGGTAAAGAGAGGGAGTGTGCTGTGTCAGATTGTAAGGAGAGCAACTAGGGTCACATAACAATGTGTGTATAAGTTTTTGTATGAGAAACTGACTGGAATTATAAACTCTCACTTAAAGCACACACACAAAATGCCTGAAGGCCAGGGCCTAGGTTGTCTTCTTTTTTTTTAATTCTCTTCTTTCCTCATGGTTTAAATTTATTCACTGTAATGAGGATTTCCTAATTTATGTTCTGTTAACTAGATTTCTAAGGAGACAGTATATCAGAAAATGTTTTACCCAGAGGTCAGCCTATTCTAAGAAAGGTTCATTAAGAATTTGTATGCTGCCAAAAGCTGAGAATATGTCAAAGTTCAGGAGCCAGGGAGAAGAAAAGAAGCTTAACTAAAATTCGATCAAGTCCTATTAATGTGCATTTTGTTGTGATTGATCGTTGAGGACAAATGGATCAGCTAATCATTTCTGAGGAAAATATTAGAAATTTGCAGGGTCTGTGTCTGGCGTGTTGGTACAGTGGCTAAGCAACTGGCTGCTGTCGGACAGCTCAGTGGTTTGAACCCACCAGCTGCTCAATGGAAGACAGATGTGGCAATATGCTTCTGCAAAGATTACAGTTTAGGAAACCCTAAGGGGAAATTCTACTCTGCCCTGTAGGATTGCTGTGTGTTGGAATCAACTCGATGGTGACAGGGTTTTGGTTTCTGGCCTTGTCATAGGTGAAAAGGGGGCATCCATGAGTCTTAGATGGGGAGGCTTTTTTTTTTTTTTTTTTGCTGTAATCAAGTTTCTCAAGCACAAGATGTTTGGGGGGTGGCAGTGGCGTCACTAAGGTTGGGGTCATCCAGTTGGATAACTCACGGCATCACCCCCCCATGGACCTCCTCCTGTACCAGAACATGCAGCATCCTTAGTAATGTTTATCATTTTAATCATAGAATAATGTGGATGAATATTGTAATTTGCTTAAACGTTTGTTAGAGTATATGAATAATAACAAAGTTGTTTAGTAAATTCTGCATTGAATTACATTATTAGTAGCTGAGCAGAAGCCTTTTTTGATTTTTCTCCTTTTCCTTTATTACTTCATTCTCAAAAAAGTAACTGATACAGGTTCACAAACAGTATTTACCATAATAGTGTAGCTAAAACACCAGAAAACTGGATACAATCAGGTTCTATAAAAACACCAGCAGCAATGAAAACAACAGCACATGGCTGGAGTGAATGCAGATAAAACCATGTGATTCAAACAGTCATTGTTACTGGGCTATAATGACAGATCTGACTAGAGTGCATCCGAAGTTTCAAAAAGTAAATCAGCACAGAGTTTGAGCCTTGTAGGTATATTGATTCGTGCAAGCCAGGTTTACGAAAAATGTTTTTGTTGTTATAATGGACTACAGTGATTTTTTTAATAAAAAATAATAAATTTCTGCTGAAACACTGCAAACAATTTTTAGACAGTCGTTTTGGTATCACCCCCTCTGACCATGTCTCCTGGTGTGGTCCACATCCCCCGTACCCTTCTAGTGATGCCACTGAGGAGTGGATTTCTTTAACTGTCACTGTTTTCCAGGATCCCTGGGCTCCAGCAGTGTTCAACGTTTTCAGTATCAAGGAGCTGTATCCCATTGGCCTTTTGTATTTCTCCAGCCTCATCTTTACTCCTCTCCTCCTGTTCAGTTTATTTAATCAAAAGACTTCCTTCTGTTTTTTAAGCACTCTAAGGCCGTTCCATATTTTAAAATCTTGTCACTTTGTCATTCTCTTGCCTTAAATTGTCCCACCATCAACCTTCTCATCTCAGGCAACTTCTTGTCAATTAGGATTCAGATTTAAGTTAAATTTACAAGTAACTGAAAATCAGCCATTGAATTTCGTTACAGGGATATTTTTCTTCAGGTCTTTCAGTAACAAGGAATCATAATTTACTCAACTTATTTCTCGTATTTTAGGAAACATAAGAAAAACTAGAACCAAATTTTAGGAAAAATAGGAACCAATACATGGTTTAACATTCAAGAGAGTTCTATTCATTGCTGTCAACTCATAGCGACCCTATAGGACACAGTAGAATTGACCCATGAGGTTTCCAAAGAGCGCCTGGTGGATTCAAACCGCTGACCTTTTGGTTAGCAGCTGTAGCAATTAGCCACCATGACACCAGAGTTTCCAAGAGAGTTCTGGGGACCATTAACGTGACTGTTCTATTTTTAAAATATCTACCTTTTTTTACTTTTCTCCAATAAATTAAATAAACCTCCTTTCTTCTTCCCTGGAATTTAGAAGCTGTTTTGTATCACTGAGTTTGTTTGTTTCTCTCTCTGTGTTTATGTTTATCATTGCCTCTTGTGTCACAGAGTACACCCATCTAGCGAGTGCATCAGTTGTCGTGGCTGCAGATTTAAGACGCTGAACCCAAGTTTCTGCTCTGATTGCGTTCCTGTACATTTTCAAAGAAGCTAGAGAGTTACTGACATTGATTTCATCCATCAAGTGACTGATGGATATTTAGTCTTTATTTTCTTGTGATGTAAAGATCTTTTTTAAAAAAAAGATTAAATGCACATAACATACAATGAACAATTTTAAAGTGTGCAATTCAATGGTATTTAGTGCATTCATAACGTTGCATAACTACCAAAAATAAATAATAAAACTCATTGCCCTAAAGTCAGTTCTAAGCCATGATGACCCCATGTGGTACAGAGTAAAACTGTTCTTATTTTCTTGGCTGTAATCTTTGTGAAAGAAGATTGCCGGGCCTTTCTTCTACTGTGCAGCTGAGTGGTTTGAACTGCCAAACTTTTAAGTTAGTAGTAGAGTGCAAACTGCTTATGCCACCCCCCTGCAAAAAAAAAAAAAAATCCCAAGCCCGTTGCTATCAAGTCCCTGCCAACTCAAAACAACCCTACAGGACACAGAATTGCCCCATAGGGTTCCCAAGGAGCAACCAGTGAATTCGAACTGTTGACCTTTTGGTTAGCAGCCAAGTTCTTAACCACTGTGCCATATGCCACCCAGGGGCTATTACTACCCTGGAAGAAACCCTGTACCCGTTAAGTAATGACTCCTTATGTCTACCTATTCCCCCATTCCCTGGAAACCACCAATCTGCTTCCATTTCTATAAATTTGCCTGTTCTGAATATTTTATGTAAAATAAATCATATAATGTGTGACCTATTATGTCTGACTTATTTCACTTAGCAAAATGTTTTTGAGGCTCATCCAGTTAGTAGCATATGTCAATACTTCATTAATTTTTATGGCTGAATAATATTCCATGGTATGTGTATAACACAGTTTATTCATTTACCCACTGACAAACATTTGGGTTATTTCTATTATTTTGACGATTATAAATAATGCTGCTTTAAACATTTGTGTACAAGTTTCTGTGTAAGCCTAAGCTTTCATTTCTTTTGGATGTATACATAAGAGTAGGATTCCTAGGTATTATAATTAGCATTTGAAGGTGTCATCAAATTGTTTTCCACAGGGGCAGCAAAATTTTACAATCCCACCAACAGTGCCTGTGAGTTCCTATTTCTCCAAATTTTTACCTACCCTTGTGACTTTCCATTCGTTTGATTATAGCCATCCCAGTAGGTGTGAGGAAACCCTGGTGCCATAGCGGTTAAGTGCTACGGCTGCTAACCAAAGGGTCGGCAATTTGAATTCACCAGACGCTCCTTGGAGACTCTATGGGGCTGTTCTACTCTGTCCTATAGAGTTGCCATGATCCGTAATTGACTCAACGGCAATGTTTTTTTTTTTTCCTTCGGTTATACATACAGTGGATGGTTATCAGCCGTACACGGAATCAACTCGATGGCACTGGGTTTGGCTTTTTTGGTTTTAGTAGGTGTGAAGTGGTATCTCATTGTAGTTTTGATTTTTATTTCCTTAATGACCAGTGATGTTAAACATTTTTCATATGCTTGCTGGCCATTTGTATATCTTCTTTTGGGAAAATGTCCATTCAGGTACTTCACCCATTTTTTTTTTTTAATTGGATTATTTGCCTTTGCTAGACCCTGATGAGATTTATGAATTAGGAATATTTTCTGTAGGTTGTTTTGATACAGCCCTTTGGTGTATAAACTTTGTCTATTTTGATGAAGTCCAATTTATTTTGTTTCTGTTGTTTCTTATGCTTTTGGTGTCACTTCTGAGATATTCTCAAATACAAGGTCAGGGAGATTTTCTCTGTGTTTTCCTCTAAGAGTTTTATAGTTTTAGCTCTTGTATATAGGTCCTTGATCCATTTTAAATTAATTTACAATGTGGTCTAAATCTTTTCCTTTGCATGTGGTTATCCAGTTGTCCTAGTATCATTTCTTGGAGAGACTATTCTTTCCTCATGATGCTCTTGTCAAAAATCAATTGGCTATAGATGTTTGCATATGCTTCTGGACTATCAATTCTTGTTCATTGATATATATACACCAGCACCACACAGTTTATTATAATTTTGTGGTAAGTTTTAAAATTGGGAGTGTTTATTTTCCTTTTTCAATATTGTTTTGTCTATTTGCAATCCCCTGCAATTACACATCAATTTGAGAATTTTTTTTCATTTCTTCAAAAAAGTTTACATTGGAATTTTTGATGGAGATTACATTGAACTTGTAGATAACTTTGGGAGTATTACTATCTTAACAATATTCCAATTTATGAATATGAAATATCTTTCCATTTAAATTCACATTTAATTTATTTCAACAATATTTTGTAATTGTCATTGTGCAAGTCTTTCCTTGTTGTTGCTGCCTAGCTAACTCACAATCATTGACATGTTTGAATGCATTGTTGAGGTTCTTCCCCTCTTGTACCCACACTCTAATTTACCAAGCATAATGTCCTCCAGAGTCTGGTCCCGCCTGATAATATGTCCAGAGTAAGACAGAGGAAGTCTCCCCATCCTCGCTACTAAGAAGCATTTTCGCTGTGCTTCTTCCAAGATAGATTTGTTCATTCTATGGTAATCCATGGTATATTCAGTATTCTTTACCAAGACCGTAATTCAAATGTGTATATTCTTCTTCAATCTTCCTTATTCATTGTCCAACTTTCATATGCATATGAGGCAATTGAAAATATCATGGGTTGATCAGGCAGTAGAAAAAAATGACATCTCGATACATGCTATAATATGGATGGACCTTAAAGAGATAATGCTGAGTGAAATAGGTCAATCACAAAAGGACGAATATTGTATGACCTCACTTATGTAAAAATGTATAGAGGCCAAAGTTTATTAGTGGTTATGAGGGGTGAAGGATGGGGAAAGTGGGGTGGGTTAACACTGATGGAAAAATCTCACTGAATATGGGTAGGGTTGCAAAGCCTATTACTGTATTTGTTGTCAATAAGTTGCACACCTGTAAAAAGTTGAACTGGCATAAGATGTGTGATAGATTTATTTATAACAGTGACAAAAAAGAAGTTGCTGCTGAGGCTGCTTATTTACAAACAAATACCTCATGGGATTTGGTTCCTTGGTTTGAAGGTAAAGGGTCATGGTTTCATGGGTTGTCCCAAAAGTTAGCCTAATATGTTTATTGCTTCTCTTCCATCTCCTAATTAGTTGTGCAGTGCCAGGGGTCTTAAACACTTGCAAATGGGCATTCAAGGCACAACCATTGGTTTCTACTTGCATGAACCAACAGAGGAAGAAGGAGAGTCAGAAATAGAAGGATGTCCATGGAGGCAGCAGTCAAGAAATCATACAGTCAAACCTGCTGCAAAAGACCTCTTTACAGAATTGAAAAGCAAAGATACCACTTTGAGGACTAAAGTGTGCTGACATAAGCCATGATATTTTCCTTCACCTCATATGGATGTGAAAGCTGTACAGTGAATAAAGAAGACTGAGAAAGAATTTATGCTTTTGAATTATGGTGTTGAAGAAGAATATTGAATATACCATGGACTGCCAGAAGAACAAAAAGTCTGTCTTGGAAGAAATACAGCCAGAGTGCCCCTTGGAAGCTAGAATGGCGAGACTTCATGTCATGTACTTTGGACATGTTATGGAGAGGGACCAGTGCATCCAGAAGGGAATCATGCTTGGTAAGGTAGCGGAACAGCTAAAAAGAGGAAGATTTTTGATGAGATGAATTAGCACAGTGGCTGTAACAATGGGTTCAAGCATAGCAACAATTGTGTGGATGGCACAGAACCAGACAGTGTTTCATTTTCTTGTACATAGGGTTGCTATGAGTTGGAACCCATTTTATGGCCCTAACAATAACAAGGAATGTGTGGCTAATTGCCTCCACAAATAGCTGCCTCCGTTACTATGAGACCAGAAGAACAGGAAAGTGCCTGGTTGCTACCAATCAACATTTTGATTTAAGATTCTGTAGAAGAATCCTGATCAAAAGAGGGAAAATGGAGAACAGAATTTCAAATTATCATGGACTTCAGATTTTCTGCAACCATGGAGGCTAAATGAATGCCTGAAACTATTGCTCTGACATAATCTTTAAAACTTCAACCAAAAATGTCCTCTGAAGTCATGCTAAAACCAAAAAGTTTGTTGTTGCTGTTAGATGCCGTTGAGTGTGTTCAGACTTCCAGTGAACCTGTTTAAAACAGAACAAAACACTGCCCTGTCATGTACCATCCCCATAATCATTATGCTTAAGCCTATTGTTGCAGCCACTGTGTCAATCCGTCTTTTTGAGGGTCTTCCTCTTTTTTGCTGACCCTCTACTTTACCAAGCATGATGTCCTTCTCTAGGAACTGATCCCTCCTGATAACATGTCCAAAGTATATGAGAGGAAATCTTGTCATCCTCGCTTCTAAGGAGCACCCTGATTGTACTTCTTCCAAGGCATATTTGTTCATTCTTTTTGCAGTCCATGGTATATTTAATATTCATGAATATTGAATATATTGAATATTGAAAAACCAAACAATAAGTTTAGCTTAACTAGTAAAAAATGCCTGGCTTGAGCATTATGCTCTTTTAAGAACAATCTGTATGGAATATAAAAGTGTCAACAGCAACTTGAAAGATGAGGGAGAAACCTAAGGGGCAGTAAGTTTATGTTAATGGGGGAGGAATAACTCAGAAAAAGAGGGTGAGAATGGTTGCATAACTCAAAGAATGTAATCAGTGTCAATGAATTGTACCTGTGTAAATGGTTGCAAAGAAACCCTTTTTTTTTTTTTTTAAATGGTTGCAAAGAAACCCTGGTGGCATAATGGTGAAGTGCT
Organism: Loxodonta africana; assembly: GCF_030014295.1. NCBI lineage: Eukaryota > Metazoa > Chordata > Mammalia > Proboscidea > Elephantidae > Loxodonta > Loxodonta africana. Next base: position 93,268,645 of record NC_087346.1, read on the forward strand.
ACAGCTGCTGACCTAAAAGTCGACAGCTGGAATCCACCAGGTGCTCCTTGGAAACTCTATGGGGCAGTTCTACTCTGTCCTATAGGATCACTATGAGTTGGAATAGACTGGACTGCAATGGGTTTGTTTTTTGGAAATGGTTGGACTGGTATATATTTTGTTATGTACATTCTCAACAACAACAACAAAAAAGACTACAATGCATAGCTTCAGTCAGGTGCAACTTAGTCCTCAAAGTAACATGTTCACTTTTTAATACATTAAAAAGGTCTTTTGCAGCAGATTTGCCTAAGCAATACATTGTTTGATTTATTTACTGCTTCTTCCAAGAATGTTGATTGTGGATTCAAGTAAAATGTAACCCTTGGTAACTTCAGTATTTTCTCTGGTTATGTTTCTTATTGGTCAAGTTGTGAGGATTTTTTTTTTTTTTTAAATCTCTTTGGTTAAATTTATTTCTCTTCATTTTACGTTTTTGGATGATATTGTAAATGGAAAGGTATTAATTTCTTTTTCAGATTGTCCATTACTGGTATATAGACACAACTGATTTTGTGTGTTGATCTTGTATCTTGCAATTTTGTTGAATTTATTTATTAGCTCTAGTAGTTTGTGTGTGTGTATGTATATCCGTGTTGTGTGTGGATTATTTGGGATTTTGTATATATACAAACATTTCACCTATTAAAAGAGATAAATTTATGTCTACTTTTCCAACCTAGACTCCTTCTGTCTATTTTTGCCTCATTGCTCCGTGTAAGACTTCCAGTACGATGTTGATAGGAATGATGAAAGCGGGAATTTTGGTCCTGTGCCTGATCTTATGGGAGGGATGTTCAGTATTTCAACATTAAGTGTATTGTAGGCTGTGGTTTTTCATAAATGTCTCATGTTAAGGAAATATCCTATTCCTAGTTTGCTGAGTTTTTTTTTTTTTTTAAATCATGAAACAGTGTTGAATTTTGGTAAGTGCTTTTTTTCTGCATCTATTTAGATGATCATGTGTTCTTTATTTTGTCCTTTGTTCTATTGATGTGGTTAATTACATTAAATGTTTTACCTATGATAAAGCAAGGTCCCATTCCTGGGAAAAATCTTACTTGATCATGGTGTACAATCATTTTAATATGCTGTTGGACTCAATCTGGTAGTAATTTGTTTAAGAATTTTATATCTATGTTCATTTCATAAGGGATGTTTGTCTATAGTTTGTTGTGCTTTTTGTTTTTCCTTTTCTTGTGATGTATTTGTCTTTGGCATTAGAGTAATGCTAGCCTTATCGAATGTGCTCAAAAGTGTTTTTGTCCTTTTATTTTTTAGAAGAATTTGAGCAAGATTGATGTTTATTCTATATGAAATATTTGATAGAATTCAGCAATGAATCCATCTTGTCTTAAGTTTCATTCGTTGAGAGGTATTTGGTTACTGAATCAATTTTTTTATTTGTTTTAAGTCTGTTCAGGTTTTCTATTTCCTCTTGTGTCAGTTTTAGCAATTAGTGTGTTTCTATTTGCTATGAGTCAGAATTGACTCAACGACAATGAGTTTTTTTTTTAATTCTTTGATTAGATTTTTCATTACTCTTATCTGGATTTGTCAAGTGTTTTTTACATGTATCTTCCTTTCCCCTCCCTCCCTCTCTCCTCCTTTCCACCTTTAATTCCTTCTTCCATACTATCAAGGCCTTGCTAAAAGAACTATAGATTATCTTCCTAGATGAAAAGTACTTTGGAATATGGCAATGCCTGATTACTGTTCCATGCATCATTGTTATGATGCAGTAATTTGTAGGAGCTTCTGAGCTAGAGTATGTTTGAGGACTTTTAAACTGCTCATTTACATTAACAGTTTAATTTCTTCAAAATTGTCTTCTCACCTGTCTAAACTTATTTCCCCACACTGCTCTTAGGAATGAGGGTAAGCATTTTGCTACATTATGTCTGTGATGGTTAAGATTATACGTCAACCTGGCTGTGCCATGATTTTCAGTGGTTTGGAAGTTGTATGATGTTGTGATCACTCCCATGATGGGATCTGCTGTGAATAGCCAATCAGTTGAAAGGGACTTTCTCTGGGCATGTGACCTGCATTGAATATAAGTGGACATTCTGTCAAGGCTCTTGAGCTCCTGCTCTGGATCCTGCAGCTGGCTCTTGATTGTCTGACCTCTGGTTCTTCAGACTTGAGCTGACAGCTTAGCTGCCATATTGCCTACCAATCTTAGAATTTGTTGATCTTTGCATACTGTGCGTAAGAGCCCTGCTCTCTTGCTCTGCCAATTTTGGGTTCCCCAGCCTCTGTGGTTATGTAAATCAGGAGAAGCCCCAATCCTGAGCCATTTTCTTGATATAAATTTCTCTCTCTCTCTCTCTATATATATATTTATATACTTTGCTGGATTTGCTTCTTTAGAGAACCCAGCCTAAGACAATACCAAACTATTTACATCATTTCTTGGCCAGAATTTTTGTGAACTATATATCACCTGGTTGTTTCATTTGATGCATAATGATAATCTTTGTCTCAATTTGATTCTTTTTGCTAAGTATGAAAACGAGGAAATCTGCTATCCAATTTACTTCTTTACCTCTTTTAAGAAATATTTTAATTTTAAAATACATAATATATAAATATGCTTCAATTGTACAGTTTTAAAAAATTATAAAACCTACTCAGTATTAGTAATATTACTATTCTTTAGCATGTTAAAACAAAAATAATATTAAGCCAATAATGGAAACTGATTGAAGTTTATTTAATATATGATTTGCAAATCAGGGTAACATTTCAATTAGAGTCAAAAATGGTCTGAAGATGAGGAGAACTTCCAGAATTCTTATACCACTTCTTATTGACATTGCCATGGAAATGAAAGCCAAAAGAATGTTTATATAATAACAATATACCCTGAAACAGTTTCCAATCAGACCTGGGAGTTCCTGTTTCTCAGAACTGAAGGCACATAGATATTTCTTCAAAAGACCTCGATGCCTAAAGCAAAATTGTCTCCAGGAAGCTGTTTACTAGGCTTTTGTTTGTCTTACAGGAGACTTTAGGGAATTATTTTCTTAAGGTTCAAGGTTCAAAAAGACACCTAAGAACAAATTTCCTGTGTGCTTCATCCCAAATCCACTGATCCCAGAAATCTGTATTCCAGGAGAATTAAAATGTTTTTTCAAGCCTAAGAAATTGAACTTTTTTATATACATCCTTTGATTATTATTTTTAATTTTGTCCTTTAATTTTTAAATATGTGGAATCTTCTTATATTGTTATTGGTGTGTAATGTAATTTCATTGTGGTCAGAGAATTTTTTCTCCATGATTTTGATTCTTACAAATATATTAAGACTGGTTTATGGTCTAGCATATGGTCTATCTTGGAGAGTATATTATGTGTACCTGAGAAGAAAGTTTAGTGTCTTATGAATATAATTTAAATCAAACCGATTGATAAAAGTGTTGTTCAAATTAAATGTATGTTTACTTGTGTTTGCCTAGTTGTTCCTTAGTTGCTGAGAGGGAGTGAATAAAACTTCCAGCTATGACTTTGGAACTGATTACTTCTCCCTTGAAATATATGGAGCAAATCTTGAATAATCTCGAACATGTACATATGAAGTTTATATCTCCCTAATGAATTGATCCTTTTCATTATGAAATGTCCCCACAAATACCTTTAAAAATGCATGTTTTGAAGACTATTTAATCTCGTATCTATATAGCCGTGTCTGCCTACTTCTTAGTATGTTTGGTATAATCTACATTTGTATCCCTTTTTATCTGTAAGTATAAAGCACATTTCTTGCAGGTGTCACTTCGATTTTTTTTTAGCATACATTCTGATGTCTGCATTTGAACTGTATTGTTTAGTTTATGAACATTTTTCTTTTGTTTTCAAATAATGTTACTAAGAAATAATTTGCATACAAAATATTCAAAGATATTAAGTGTTCAAAGAGTTTTGACAAATGTGTACAGCTATATAACCATTATTGCAATGATGATATAAAATATTTTCATTACTTGACCTTCCCCCTCCCAACATAAACGGAAAAATAATTAATTGCATTCTGTCAATGTAAAGATTCTTTCTTTTTTTTCTTATCAATGTAGTTGTTTTTTTTTTTAATAAAATTTGTTATATATTAAATGATACATTATGGAGTCTTTTGTATGAACATTCTGTCACTAAGATCAATGCTTTTGAGGTTTACCTATTGTTGTGGGTTGAAATGTTTCACCTCAAAACATATATTCAAATATTAAACCTTGGCAGCTGTGACTACGACATAATTTGGAAATAGGGTTTTTGTATATGCTATCAAGTTAAATTGAAATCATACTGGATTAGGCTGGGCCTAATCTTATAATGACTAACATCCTTATAAGAAGTATGGAATTTGTACACAAATATACAGGGATAATACAATGTGACAATAGAGGCATAGATTAGAGTGATGTGTCTGCAAATGAAGGAATGCCAAGAGTTTTCAGCAACCACAAGAGGCTAGGAGAGAGGTAAGTTCCTCTGAAATTTGGGAGAAATTTCAGAGAGAACATGACACTGCTGATACCTTACTTTCAAACAGCTAGTTTTCGGAAATGTGACAGAATAAATTTCATTGCTTTAAGCCTCAGTTTGTGGTACTTTGTTAGGGCCAACCTAGGAAACTAATATATCTATGTTGTCTTATGTAACACTAGTTCATTACTTTTTACTTTTGAGCAGTATTTTATTGTACGAAAATGCAAAGTTTGCTTATAATCAATATTCTAGTTAATAGATATTTTGGATGTTTTTAACTATGGGTATTTTTTTATTATTAATAAATCTTGAAACATTTGAATACAAATCTTTGTGTGAAGTATCCTTTGTCCAAAGGAAAGAATAAGGTTTCATTCTTGCTTCAAATCAATGGAGTCTTGTTACCTTACATTTGCATAAAAGGAATCATGCAAAAGACTTTTTGGTTCAGAAAGATTCTGCTCAGATGTGAGTGCCTATGGTTGCTACTAGGTGATCTTCCCAACTTTTAAAATTTCCCTAACTGTGCATCTTATGACACATTTAAGATGAGTTATGAAGTCATATTTAACATTAGCATCTTAGTACAGATGAGTTCATCAGATTGGTAGGGCTCTCTATTACCTAGGACACGAGAGAGAGAATTTGCAGGGGAAGATATTGGACAGGTTAAATGTAATTTGGGTTGAATGAGGACCATAAGATATAGCATATGACAATAGAAAGTAGTGTGATAGTCAAAAATAACATGAAGAGCCAAAACAAGCATCTTCTTTTGTAATATTGAATTAAGCTTCACCTGTTTCTGATAATTTTCAAAATGATATAAAATGTCCTTCTTACTATTATAAATAAGACATGTTGTTATCAATGAATTGAGAGCAAATACCAATTGCAAAGAGAAAATATCAGTTTATAAACATTGAGGAAAGAGGAAGGAGTGAAAACAAATATTTTGTTTCTGCAATGTCTTAGTGAACCTCTTCAAATACAATTTTAAAAGAATTCCAGCACACTGAACTCTCTCTGGCTTAATTTCCTTGGCAAGCCTATTATATATACAGACAACCATATGTGCAAGCTAATACCAACTAAATTGTTGAAGGAGGCCACATAACAAAACCATGAAATCGCTGCATTGATAGTGCTGGTTTTGTGCTGAGGGACAGGAAATACATCATTTAGAAGAAGTTGATCTATATTCATACTTAGGTTTAATTTTCTACAGCCCAAGGATCACTCAAATTTAAATTGACTACATTTCCAGTTTATCTTTTCATTGGCAACACAAATTAGAAGATCACAACAGGAGTATTTTAATCAGAAAATGAGAAAATGAATTTTCTAAAATACCCTAGGTTGAACGCATTTCAAAAAGGACTTTGATGCCATTTCTACTTCTATCCTCAAAAAGTGTTTTAGATTTGTAATTGACACCTATTCTCTGCTCTCCCCAACTTGCCCCTTCCTAAATGGGTAAATGTAAGAAACTTTATCCTTTCCAGTAATTATGAAGCACCCTTTGTCACAAACTGCAGATAAAAGTCAGAGAAGTATTTTTATATTTTATTTCAAATTTATTGCAGTTCCATTCTCTTGCACTTTAGGTTTCTTGAGATTTGCCTACATAAGTCTTCTTGTTTTTGACTTTAAAATTTCAAACTGGTACAATTCCATATGGGTTTAGCTTATACAATGTTTTCCCTTTCATAGCTCATAACTCACTTTATTATCGACAATTTAGATTATTTCCTTTACTCAGATAATTCTATGGCATATATATTTAATCAGTTTATGTTGACCAGCATAAAATGATATGTGAAAATATTTTATCAGTGAATATTTTTTTAAATCTTACAATACAATACATTTGATGCACACTCAATCACTACAGGCAAATCTGGACTGAATTTAGAATAATTTTACCATATAGTCATTTCTCCATCAAAGTAATCTACTAACAACTGGATCAAAATTAGTCAAAAGTATTCCATTTTGATATAACAATGAAAGCTACAGAAAAAAATTCCATTTTGATATAACAATGAAAGCTACAGAAATCAGAGTTAATTCATACTATTTTTTTTCCTACAACTAAAGGAGCAATTTGATAAATTATATTATGTATAAACTCATTACGGATGGAAAATTGTCATCACACTTATTTGCTAGGAACAATAGCTGTTCACATTTTGTAATTTAACTTGTTTCAGCTCAGAAGAATACTTGTCACTCTAGTTTGATTTAAAATCCTATCAGAGGTGGGGTTTACTCTTTATTGAAAATACACAGGTCTTATGAAGTGATTCTGAAGAATCTCTTCTTTTTGTTTTCTTGTTTGTTTTAAAAAAAGAAAGGTTTCACAGTCAAATCAAAGTGGAAATTAAAACATAATTTCAAAAATCCAAGCAAACAAACAGAACAAGAAAACTAACCTAAGCCATTTTCTAAGAGTAGTTTTTAAAGGGTACAGACCTGGGGCAAAGGAGAAGGTGTATTTTTCCTTTGACGTTTCCAACTACCAATCAAATCCTACTTCTGTGACCCCATAGAAGGTGAAGAAAAAAAAAGAGAGAGAGAGACATGTCTTGTGTTTAGTAGTGCTTCATAGAAGGAGGAAAATACATAATATTCCTATAAGTCTTATTTTCATTTGTACTCCACAGGAAACTGAAAGAATGGAGTAAAAATATGAATATAATAATAGGGATATAGGTTAATTGTATCGTAAAAGAAAACCAGACAAAAATATCAAGCATAAAATATCCTGGTGAAGAAAATCACTAAAGAGTAAATCAGTTAATTTACATAGATATAATAAATTCATAGACTCACAGAATGTTAGAATTGGAAGAGACTTTTGAAATTATGTCATTTCACAGATGAAGAAATTTTCACTGTTACTATCTGCTCATTAAACTTTGAGGATTAATTTAATACAAATTCCTTTTTACCTTTTATAAGTAAACTGTTTTCATTCTTTTCTGTGATAATTAAAGGCTAGAAGAGATGAAGAAAAGATGCCAGTCACTACTCTTTGAGAAAATATATTCAAGTTTTATTTTATTTAATAAAAATTGGTGGAGGGAGGGAGAAGAAGGGCATCTGTAAAAATGTTCCTTTTCCATTGAAATTAGTCCACAAGAAAAACTTTTTATCTGAGTATGCTTTATCTCTGAGTACAGTCTTGATCATCTGGGATCAAAAAAACCCATGCCATCGAGCTGATTCTGATCAACACATATGAAATCAGTGTTATAAGGCAAAACTATAGTGATGTCAGAAATAATATTCAAAAATGGAAAATGAAAATTTAAATGTAGCCCAGAAATTACAATCGAATTATTCATTGAATAAAAGATGGATTAAATAGGTTAAAAAAAAACTCCTTGAAATCTAAACTCTCCAAAGGTTTAATTTAAATTGGGCTTGAAATAGAAGAAATGGAGAAAGCTTGTTACATTCCTGAAATATAAAAACAAATAACTCCAGGTGATTATTCCCATCCATATAGGCTTACTCTGAATACATTTCAAAATTAACTTAAAAAACACAGAGACAAACTGTGCTGCAGGACACAAATAAATATAGTTCATACATATGGCTATATATAGATATAATTTTCAGATTCTCCAAATCTCTGAAAACAGAGAACTTCGGTACATCACAGAAGTATTTCTAAATACAAGATAATATGTATGGAAAAATGTTGTGATATATTATCTTGCTTATATAACCTAGAAAGGATTCTAAGCATTAAGCTTTATTCCCTTACTTTCTGTTGACATTTTGTGCTCATTACTTCTAATCACGTGTCTTTTTTCAACGGAGAATCTAAGAACTCTTGGTGTGTCCTAGAACACATCCTGTATCTTTCCAGAGCCCTCATTTATGGTACTGTTATAGAATAAAATGTCCTACTCTCCCACAGAAAGCAGCAAACAAAAATCTGTGCTCAAGTTTTTGAATCAAACTGCTTACAGCTACCATGTCACAGTTCACCCTTATATTAGATTTCAACCAAATTCAATTACACAGTGTGCTCGTTGCTGCCATGGAATGAATGGCGGGACAAAGACAAATGAACACAACTGCTGCGATTGATTGATCCCAACATGCTGGCAGGTTGATTAAAGTGTCTGGGAGTAAAATGAAGAATAGTATTCATCTGTAACTACCAGTCAATTCTTCAATTAACTTCAATATTTATGAAATAACATGCATGGAATTAAAAGTTTTTGGTAGTTTGAGAATGCTATAAAGAGCATTTTTGTTTAGACAGTCTTAAAAACATGTGTCCTATATAATTTTATATACTCTAATTTGTAAAATTTATAATGCTCCTTTATTGCAGCATAATCAAATATGTAAAATGGTATTGAGGCTATAAACGTAATTAAAAAGAATAAGTAGCAAAGGATATGAATTGGGAATATTTTCATTTATAAACATTCCTTTGGGGTTAATTGTAGGCTGTAATCTTTATGGAAGCAGATTGCTACATTTTTCTCCAGCAGAGTGGCTTGTGAGTTCTAACCACGGAACTTTCCATTAGCAGCCAAGTGTTTAGCCATTGTGCTACCAAGGTATTGATTCTTATGTAGCAAGAGTCTACTGTATCTCAGAGTTTGTATTCACAATTCCGGAAGAATAAACCAGAAGGACCCCAACTGCTTTTATTCAAAACTTTTTATTGTTTGTCTAATTTGGAAATGAAACCCCTTCTAGGCTCTCTGCTCAGCTTCATGATTTCCACTTACAGGAGGAAGGCAGCAGCAACATATTGGTCAGTGTGTACAAGGGATTAGTTATGAATATTTTGCATGGGTAACCATAGACGTGAGAGACGCTGGGAATTTTCTTTCTTTTCTCCTTTTTTATTTGCTTTCAAAGTCTCCATAGTCAAGTCGACAGAGATGTGCATGAGGGGAAAATCATGAAATGCTTTTGGATAGCTGATCCTCATCTGTTAAACATAAAAAATGTGTGTATACATAGAAAAAATACAATTAATAATTTAAAATATCAATACTGAGTAATTTGCATTATTTATCACATGCTAAGATATTACAAAAACTTCACATGGCATACACAAATAGTAAATGATGATGGCCATTTAATAATAAGCTAGAAAAATATCTTACTTTAGTAGAAAAAGTCATTAAGTCTATAAGAACATACATATTTACAAATTTCAGGTGAACAGTGTGACATCTAAATTATTTCAAAATACTCATTCCTTCAAGTTGTGAAATCTCATTTTCTTTCTTTTCAGCTTTGAACAAATGCTTAGCAACTGTTCCCTGAGTTTTCCTTTTTTTTTTTTTTTTCTTCCAGTTCTTCTATTTTCTGGGTTACAACAAAAATGTATTTTCTGGTGCAGCAGACTTTCCAAAACTTTTGAGGAAGGTGACAGAGAACAAACAAAGAAAGAGATGTGTTATTGAAAGTTTGGTAATTGCTATGAATGAAATCTATAAAACAAGGTTAAACAGAATTACAGAAGAAGGCCAGCCCTTCTTACAGATTATTCAGATGGAGCTTCTGTAATCAACCAGTGCTTAAACTGAGAAAAGAATGAGAGAAACTGACCATGCAACCATGGAAATAGCAGCAGTAAGAGGATGAAGCAAAGCCCCTATAACAAAAAGAATTTGACATTTCTTAGAAGCAAAACAAGGTTAGTAATGCTGGAATTTAGTGAAAGGTAGAACTTGTTAACTAACCCCTTCATCTGTTGCAATTGAGTCAACTTAGCTACTCAGTAGAAATATCATTACGACCAATTTTACTGGAAATAGTTTGGTTTTAGTGATATTACATTGAAATCACTATTATTTTTATAATTTGGTGAATACCTTAAGGAAATGAGACAAAGACTAGATAAAAAAAAAAAAAAAATTTTTTTTTTTAAATACAACACCGTAAAATTATTGAATGGTATAAGATCAATGTTTATAATGTCAATTTGTTATAATGTCAATGTTTATAACATCCAAGAAGCTGGACTATACGAAGAAGAACCGGGCATCAGGATTAGAGGAAGACTCATTTACAACCTGCATTACGCACATGACATATGTGCTTGCTGAAAGTGAAGAGGACTTGAAGCACTTACTTATGAAGATCAAGGGCCATAGCCTTCAATAAGGATTACACTTCAACATAAAGAAAACAAAAATCTTCACAACTGGACCAATAAGCAACATCATGATAAACGGAGAAAAGATTGAAGTTGTCAAGGATTTCATTTTACTTGGATCCACGATTAACACACATGGAAGCAGCAGTCAAGGTATCAAACGACACATTGCATTGGGCAAATCCGCTGCAAAAGATCTCTTTAAAGTTTTGAAAACCAAAGATGTTACCTTGAAGACTAAGGAGCACCTGCCCCAAGCCATGGTGTTTTCAATCACCTCATATGTATGTTAATAAAGAAGACCGAAGAAGACTTGATGCCCTTGAATTGTGGGGTTGTCGAAGAATATCGAATGTACCATGAACCACCAAAAGAATGAAAAATTCTGTCTTGGAAGAAGTACAACCAGAATGCTTGTTGGAAGCAAGGATGGCAAGACTACGTCTCACATAATTTGGACATGTTATCAGGAGGGATCAGTCCCTGGAGAAGGACATCAGGACTGGTAAAGTAGAGGGTCGGGGAAAAAGAGGAAGACCCTCAAGGAGACGGTTTGCCGCAGTGGCTGCAACAATGGGCTCAAGCATAACAATGATTGTGAGGATGGCACAGGACCAGGCAGTGTTTCATTGTATTGTACATAGGGTTAAGAAATGAATTTTTGCTGTCTATTTCAAAACTTTGTAATTCATTTTTTAACAGCCTCAGAAAAATCTTTATCAATTATTCCTTAGATATGAAAGAAAATTTTAACAAGTACAATGTGTTGCCAATGATAGCATTCAGATGAAGGGTTACGGAACAAAGTAGATTCTCATTAAAAGTTAGTACACATTTTTTTTATGACATTTGTTGCCAACCCGACAACATGTCAACACTCTCCCCTTCTTGAGTTTGGGTTCCCTTTTACCAGCTTTTCTGTCCTCTCCTGTCTTCTTGTCCTTGCCCCTGTGGTAGTGTGCTCATTTAGTACTTTTTTTTTTTTTTGACAGCCTTATCTAATCTTTGGCTGAAGGGTGAACCTTAGGAGTGACTTATTTACTGAGATAAAATAGTGCCCAGGGGCCATACTCTTGGGGTTTCTCCAGTTTCGGTCAGACCAGTAAATTTGGTCTTTTTTTTTTTTTAATAAGGCAACGCTTTTATTAAAAAATAAGGGAAAAATCATAAAGAGAATCACTTTCAAACACCATAAGCCAAAACCAAACCAGTTGCTCTGGAGTTTTTTTTTTTTTTGTATGATTTCAACTTGTGAGTTTATTTTGACATTTTTTCCCTGTATTATTCCTGAATTCTTCCATTGTTTTGTCTGTCTTTTCCATGATTGTATCTGTCTTTTCCATGATTTTTCTTCATTTTTGTCTGCTTTTTACTTCCTCTCTTGGGTAGTCCTGAATATTAGAGGTATGAATTCCCTATCAGTTCCAGTGCCTTTACATCTACTGGAAGGTTATCTGATGTTTTATTTTGGATGTCTACTAAAACAATCCTGTCCTTTTTTTTTTTTTTTTTTATGTTTTGTTATTGTCTGCTGTCTTCGGGACATTCAGTAATTATTTTTTCTGTTTATTGATTGTAGATTTGTTTGTTTCAGCCTGCTTTTTCATTTTATTTGGTTATGTCTGAATAGATGGGCTGGATGTTATTTGTTGTTTGCTCACCTGTGATCATAATACTTCTCACCACCTTGTCCAATGGGCAGCCTATTGCTCAGGTATGGTGCAGCAGGGCAGGTCCAGCAAAGGGGGAGAGACTGGGATTGGTCATTTGTGGCATGTACTGGGGCAGACAGTGCATGTCTTGGGGGCTGTACAAGGCAGGTTCTCACAGACCATGCCTGTGCTTCTTGGGCAGTGAGATGGTCAGCACACGGTGCAGATAGAAAGGAGGAATGGGGGAGGATGTGATGTGTACAGGTAAGTGGTTGTGGGAAAGAAGAGAAAGAGGAGAGAGAAACAGAAGCCAAAAAAAGAAAAAGTGCTGAGGGAGCCTACCATTGGAGTGGCACAGACTCAGGGAAGTTGTGTGTTTTTGGCTTTCTAGCTGGGCAGTGTGGGACAGTCCGTAAAGAAGGGATAGATATGGCACACACAGACAAGTGGATGGGAGAAAGGAAAGGAATGAAGGGAGAGAGAGAGAAGAAACTAGATTTTTTAAAAAAGAGATAAAGACACACAGGCCGGTAGTCAGGAAAAAGAACAGGAAGGAAAGTAGACAGAGAAAGGAAACAGAGAGAGAGAGAGAAAAAAAAAAAAAAAAGGATGTCAGGTGATTGGAAGGAAGGAAAGGACTGAAGGGAGAGGGAGACAAGAAATCGAGAAAAAAAGAAGAAAAAGGAAAACAAATGCCCCAAGGGAGCCCACTGGATGTGGGTCCCCAGCTGAGTGGCACTACATAGCTTTTCTAAAAGGAGCAGTGATGACACACTGTGCCAGACATCCAGTAGAAAAGAAAGGAAGAATGGTAGAGAGAGAGAGGAAACAGAGAAAAGAAAAGAAAAAAAAGTCCCAAGGAAGTCCACTGGCATGGCAGTGCAGAGCAGGGATGTGCCTTCAGTCAAGTGGCACTGCACAGCTTCTCAAGAAGGATCAGAGATAGCACATGGTGCCAGGTATTTGGGAGAAAGGAAACAAAGGAAGGTAGAGAGAGACAAGAAACCGAGAAATGAAGAAAAATAAAAAAGGAAACCCAGGGAGCCCACTGGTGTAGCGGTGCGGACTAGGGAAGTAGCTCCCCAGCCAAGTGGCACTGCACTGCCTGTGAAGATGGAGAATAGATGGCAAACAGAGCCAGTTGTTCAAGAGAAAAGACAGGAAGAAGATTCCAGAGAAAGAAAAAAACAAAGAAGCCAAAAAAAAACCAAGAACAGTAAAAAAAAAATGGCACTGAAGGAGTTGGCTGGTGTGGGCAAGGCAAATCCAGGCAGCAAGGAGCCAGAGTCTTCCCAGCTGTGTGACCACTGCACACTGGAAAGCAGCAGAGGCCAACCAGGTGTAAGAATGGTGGAGAATGGGAAAGAATGTATTGCTGGTTACTGGGTGCTCTATCTCTTGCTGGGAGTTCTGTGAAGCTCTCTACCTGTACTTTCTGTACACTGTTCTTGGTGGCTGAGGGGTCCAAGATTGCAAATCCATGCCACCTAAGCTGATATCTACTCTGTATCTGTCCTCTCTCTCTCTCTGTTCTTTGTCAGTTTCTTATTCCATTTGGCGCTTGGTAGAGTTCTTTATCCATCCATTTGATGCTTAGGGTTCAAGGATTGACATTTGTCTCTGTTTTACTTAGTTTTTCAGGTCTTTGCTGTGGAGGGACAGCATGGTACTTCTGTCTATAAAGCCATGTTGGCTCCTGATAGAGCTATTTTCTAATGTGATACTCTTCACGGGTTGAGGTACATCAGATCCACCCAATCTTTGCTGCTCATTCTTTCATTCTTTTTCCCCCTAGCTATTGTCTGAGGAAACACATGAGAGTTATAGGCTTTATTACATGAATTTACTCATTAAAATGTATTCCTCTGAGAAAATAACAAAGTTGCAAATCTTCTGTTTATAATGAATATTTTATTTTTCTAAAGTTTAGGTTTGACATTATTGAATCTCTGATGATATAACATGCATCATTCTACTGATGGTCCAACTGTGAATCTGTAAAAAGAGCTCTTGGGAAGAAAGAAAGAGCTATTAGAAAACAAGTAATTAGTAACCTTTATCATTGTCGTTTTATAAATGTGAAAGCTGTTATTCAGAGATTTAAGTAATTTACATAGAAAGAATTTGCCCAGAAATGTAGTTTGTGCCTGAATTTGCATTGGTACAACTTCAAAGCCTGTGCCCATTTTATTACTATGCTAAGGTTTGTTTATTTGTGATATTTCACTTAGCATCAACTTTCCCAAATTTAAAGAGTCATTTGAAATAAATAAGTTCATCGCAGACAAATTAATTTTTTTTGTTAATTATCAAGATTTAAGACTTATGGTTTCATAACCTCGATATACCAGAAAGATCGTTCAAGTTGTGAAGTCTCATTTTTATTCTTTGGCTTCTGTTACAGAGTGATTACAGTATAACTCATGAGCTCTGCAGCAAGCAAACTTATAATTTATCCATATCTTTATTAGTTAAAGCAAGGGCCCCAAGAGGCCTCTGCTGAAGACTATTCTGCATTGTAATCAGATGGAACTTTGATATAATTGACATTCTTGATTCTTATTCAAAAATTTATGTGACACTTGACCATATCTAATTTGTAGGTAAGATATAATAACAGAAAAATCAACTTCACATGGAACACTGCAGCCTTTGGCTTTACAGGCAAGCTCAGTATCTACTGCAATGCTAATATCTTTGGGCAATATTTGGTTTATATATATGAGTTGGATTCCTTGTCTTTTTGACTTGGCAAAGGTTTTTATCATCATATTAGGGCATGGATTGAGGCCGTTATGTCTTAGTTTTTAACAATGCCTTCGAGGGGCACAAAATGCTAATAAGCTCTTTATTAAACCTTCAAGAAATGAAATTTGACTCTAGAAGAGGGTTCTGCTATGTAGTAAAGAATGTCTTACGGTAAAGGACTGCAACAGATACAGACTACTGAGCAGGGGAATCGAGGATAGTAAAGTTACCATATACTATAAATATTTTTTGAAATACATTTAGTTGTTTTTATTCTCAATTTCTACTCCTGGTATTTGACTTTTTCCTTCTGCTTATCTTCCTTCGTTTCTCTTCCTTTCCTTTTATTATTTCTGTACATAAAAGTTGAAAGAAAATTGCTTTCATAAGTAAGCTTTTTTTGCTTTATCCTTTCAAGTTTTTTTTTTTTTTTTTTTTTGGTAGAATTTAATTTAAATACACTGAATTATAGTCTGGTTAAAACACTCATAATTATTCTTTTATTTTGAGTTAAATTGTATTCATATTTGATGTGGAATCTTGAAATTACTTAAATTATCATGATTTAACAGGGGACATATTTTACTCATGGCTTCCTAAAAGAAATAATAAATGAGACATTTTTACTTTAAATGTGAACCATGCTGTTTATGTGCTAGTTTTTAGACTTTTCATGTTATGATCTAACTGGAAAATACAAACTGGTTAACAAAATAGACTCATTCTTATGTTATTATTAAATCATTTTTTATTCAAAATTTAATTGAAGATAATTTCTTATGAATAACTGCAAGTAAAAAAAATGTAGTGACTTATTCTCATAACTACCACCATTACAATACAGGAACCTTAAATAATATTTCAAGATGTCCACAAAAGTTGTAATTTGTTATGAAATTATCTTTAATTTTTTTAACATATATATATTTTTTTTGGTAAAAAATACATAGCCAAACATACACCATTTCAACAATTTCTACATGTACATTTCAATGACATTGAACTCACTGCCCCCTAAGTTTTCAATCCAAACTTTCAAGTTGCAATTATCGTTGATTTTTAGTGTTGACAGTTACACATACCACTAATACCACTGAGATGTGTTGCCTACCACACACATCAACAAAGTACTGAATTTCACTTGGAATTTATCTAAACTGAATGTGTAATTATTTTTTCCATCCAAAGTCATGGACTTCCCATTCTCTATATATGGACATATTTTGGTTGTCCTTGGAGCCCATGTTAAAAATTAGTGGTTATATTTAGTGCCTGAATTTTCAATACGATAGATGCCTGCGCAATTCTGATGGATAAGATAAAATGCCTACTCTAGAGGAATTTAACATCTAGTGGGGGGAAAAAACAGAATTGTAATGAAATAACTTCAATTCAATGTAATAAATGCTATAGTAGAGTTATGTGTTGCTAAGTACTTTGAAAACACACACGGAAAAGACATTCATTTTCCAAAAAGAGATATTGAACAGAATACAAAATATGTTGGCACCCATGCTAATATTACAAATAAGTAGAAGTCTGTGGTACTCAGTGTTGAAAGAGACATATTCTAGATCTAGGAATAACAAAAGTATAAATACCTAGGAAAATGGCAGTGCATATTATGTTGTATGTTTTACTGTTATTGTCATCTGTGCTATATTTTCCTATACAATACATATGAATCTGCTATTATACCTTTTTTGAACTGCAAGTGAGCAAAAAAAAGAAAAAATGTGATATTTACATCATTTGTTCATATATTCAAATATCCTCTTTCTAACATATTAATAATCGTTTCAAAAAGATGACTTTTTTTTTCATTACAAAGACTGTCGCCTTCAGCTATGGTGGCCCAGAGTGTTCTGTCAAGCTCTCAAAGCATTGGAAAGTTGAACAAAATACCGGATAAATGCCAGATAAACACAAACCCAGAGAGATGGGCCTCATTTTGGAATTGGTTTTCCTCTTGATTTAATTGCTGATCCAAAAAGCTAAGGCTGAAATCCTAGAAATATGAGCAGAAAATTATTAATGAGAGGCTTGAAAGTTGAGCAGAGCTGTCATAAGTTATATGGTCCAGGGATGAAATTTGGAGTAGGAGTCTGCTGATGAGGAGGGGTTTGGTTTATTCTAGCTTTTTCATTGGAGCCCCTCTAAGAATCTATGTCTTAATAGTAACTCTGAATCAGAAATAAACAAGAACTCAAGTAGAGCAAAACTAAGCTTAGATGGGCTAGTTTATTGTTGCTATGAGTCAGAATCGACTTAACAGCACCATATTTGGTTGGTTTTTATTCACAGCTTAAAGGAGCTCTGGTTGCACAACCATTAAGATCTTGGCTGATAAATGAATCTTGGAGATTTGAACCCACCCAGAGGCTCTGTGAGAGAAAGACCTGGAGATTTGTTCTCTTATAGATTGCAACCTAGCCCTTTCAAGCCCAATTATTTTCTCCTTTGAATTTTTTGTTGATACTGGGTATTTTTGTTAATGAAGGCATGCTGATTAAAGACCAATTCTGAATTTTTGTTATGAGTTATGGATTTTTATACCCATGCCTGGGGTCCATGTGTCCCAGAGGATCCTGGAAAATATAAATCTTGCCAATATGAGTCAATGATTTTTTTTTTTTTTAATGTCTTGAAAATTTGCAAAATACAAGGTAAAATATGAGGGCATCTGATAATGACTGCACACACATCTTATTCTAGTCTTCTTCTTAGCCTTTTTAGTATTTTTCATGAAATTTTTCAAAACATGACACAATGCTTTCTTCCTTACTGCAAAACAGTACTTATAAAGCCCAAATAAATAAAACCAAGGTTTTTTTTTTTTTTTTTTTTTTTTTTTAATCTCAAGAAAATTGCCATTACAATGCATTCTTCATTACTGGAAAAGCAGTGCTTAGAGGCAAAATAAACAAAGCCAAAGGAATTTGAATCTCTGGGAAATTACCACTGCTATGTATTCTTCATTATAACAAAAGCAGTACTAACAGCTAAGAAGCAAAAACAGCTGCCCTGGAATACTGCAGAACTGCTCACAGTGTTGTATTCCACCTGCTACACATGAAAGCAATGGCTGGACGCTAGTACTGAATGCAGGGTACAAATAATTTGTAGAAGTTCAAATCTCTTGAAAATTACCACAGCAATGCATGACTCTTTATTGGAAAGGAATTATTTACTATTCAGAAGCTAAAAAAGAAGGGAGCCAGTAATACCTAGAAACAATGGCATCAAGGAGAAAATGGCCACTATGACTGAATGAAGACTGACAATGACTTCTCATAATAAGTACATTCTTACGAGAACATAGTAACTAGGAAAAATAATGAGGAGGCCCATATCACAGAAATAAAGGCAAAATTGTCAAAAATTTAGAAAATCCACAAATCCAGGGGGCATCACCTAAAACAATGCTCAATCTACACAAAAATTAGGCCCTACTCAGGATTTTGGAATTTCACAAGACTCCCACGTTGAGGCTAAATATGTTAAAATCTGGCTACTCCCTTACCAAAGAATTTCAGAGGCATAAAAATTGGGTACCCTTATCCCATGGGTCTAGAAAGTGCTAGAAAACCCTATGGAGCAGTTCTTTCAGAAAAACAAACTTAGAAAATGTGACACTAGTATACCTTTTCAATACAAAACATAAAAGGACGTTCTTTAAGTCAAATGAAAACCATCTATATTGAGATAAAATGAAATTAATAGAAGTGCAAAAGTTAAATATATTGATAAATCTAGATCGACATAGAGTGTGTAAACAAATAATCCACCATGTGTCTGTCTGTTGTACTGTGGTGGTTTGTGTGTTGCTATGTTGCTGTGATACTGGAAGATCGTAACCTGTATTTCAAATACCAGCAGGGTCACCCTTGGTTGACAGGTTTCAGCTCAACTTCCAGACGAAGACAGACTGAGAAGAACATGGCAGTCTACTTCAGAAACAAGATGGCTAGTGAAAATCAATGAATAACAGTATAATATTGTCTCATATAGTGCCAGGAGATGAACCACTCAGGTTGGAAGGCACTCAAAATATGACTAGGGAAGAGCTGCCTCCTCAAATTAGAGTCAACCTTAATGATATGGATGGAGTCAAGCTTTCAGGATTGTTATCTGCTGATGTGACACAATGTGAAATAGGAATAAACTGCTGCAAACATCCATTATTAATCAGAAGTTTGAATGTATAAAGTATGAATCTTGGAATGTGGGAAATTTTAAAAATTGAAATGGAATGCATGAACATTGATGTCCTTGGTATTAGTGAGCTGAAATGGATTGGTATTGGCCGTTTTGAACCAGACAATCAAATAGTTTACTATGCTGGGAATGACAAATTGAAAAGTAATGGTGTATCCTTCATCATAGAAAAGAACATTTGAAGATCTATCCTGAAGCACAAGGTTGTCAGTTACAGGAAAATACCCATATCTCTACAAGGAAGACCAGTTAATACGTCTATTATTCAAATGTATGCACCAACCTCTACGGCCAAAGACAAAGAAATGGAAGATTTTCACTAAATTCTGCAGTCTGAAATTGATCATACCCACTAAGCATTGATAATTGCTCATGGTTAGAATGTGAAAGTAGGAAACAAAGCGGAAGGATTAGTAGTTGGAAAATATGGCCTTGGTAAGAGAAATGCTGCAGGAGATCACATGATAGGATTTTGCAAGTCCAACGACTTCTTCATTGCAAATACCTTTTTTCAACAACATAAACAGCAACTTAACCGTAAAAGAGCTGAACGGAAGATTTCAAAGAGCAGCCATAGAAGAAAAAGTAAAGTATTATAATGAAATGTGCAAAGAACTGGAGTTAGAAAACCAAAGTGTAGAACATCCTCAGCATTTCTCAGGTAAAAGAACTAAAGAAAAAAAATGCAAGCCTTGAGTTGCAATATAGGATACCATGGGGAAAATATTCAATAAACCAAGAATCATCAAAAGAAGATGGAAGGAATACACAGAGTCACTGTACCAGACGGAATTGGTTGACATTCAACCACTTCCTAACCAAATAACCAAACCCATTGCCATCAAGTGCTTTCAACTTACAGTGACCTGGTAGGGCAGAGTAAAACTATCCCATAGGGTATCGAAGGAGTGGCTCGTGAATTTGAGCAGCTGACCTTCTGGTTGGCAGTCATAGCTCTAAACCACTGTCCCACCAGGGCACAAACACTTCAGGAGGTAATATATGATCAAGAACAGATGAGGTAGAAGCTGCACTGAAGGCACTGGTAAAAAACAAGGATTCAAAAATTGAAGGATTACCGACTGAGATGTTTCAACAAATGGATACAAATAGATGCAAATGGAAGCGCTCACTTGTCTCTGCAAAGAAATTTGGAAGACAGCCACCTGACCAATCCATGGGAAGAGATCCGTATTTGCACCTATCCCAAGGAAAAGTGATCTAACCAAATGTGGAAATTATGGAACAATATCATTAATATCACATGCAAGTAAAATTTTGCTGAAGATTATTCAAAAGCAGCTGCAGCAGTACTTCGACAAAGAACTGCCGGAAATTCAAGCCAGAGTCAGAAGAGGGTGTGGAATCAGGGATATCGTTGCTGATGTCAGATGGATCTTGACTGAAAGCAGAGAATACCAGAAAGATATTTACCCATGTTTTATTGACTATGCAAAGGCATTCGACTGAGAGTATTATAACAAATTATGGGTAACATTGCAAATAATGTGAATTCCAGAGCACTGAACTGTGCTCATGAAGAACCTGTGCTTAGACTCATAGGCCGTCATTAGAACAGATTAAGGGGATACTGTGTGGTTTAAAGTCAAGAAAGGTGTGTGTCAGGGTTGTATCCTTTCACCATATTTCAATCTGTATGCTGAGAAAATAGTCCAAGAAATTGGACTATAGGAAGAAAAGTGGAGCATCAGGATTGGAGGAAGACTTATTAACAACCTGTGATATAAGGATGGCACAACCTTGCTTGCTTAAAGCGCAGAGGACTTGAAGGACTTTCTGATGAAAATAAAAGACCACAGCCTTCAGTATGGATTGCACCTCAACATAACCCAGTGCTGTCAAGTCAATTCCTACTCATAGCGACCCTATAGGACAGAGTAGAACTGCCCCCATGGAGTTTCCAAGGAGTGCCTGGTGGATTTGAACTGCCGACCCTTTGGTTAGCAGCCATAGCACTTAAACACTACACCACCAGGGTTTCCCACACCTCAACATAAAGATAACAAAAATCCTCACAACTGAACTAACAAGCAACAAGATGATGAATGGAAAAAATATTGAAATTGTAAAGGATTTCATTTTACTTGGATCTTCAATTATCACCCATGGAAGCAATACTCAAGAAATCAAACGATGCATTGCACTGGACGAATCTGTTGCAAAAGATGTCTTTAAAGTGTTAAAAAGAAAAGATGCCCACTTTAAGGACTAAGGTGTGCCTGACCCAAGCCATGGTGTTTTCAATCGCCTCATATGCATGTGAAAACTGGAAAATGAATAAAGAAGATCTAAGAAGACTCGATGCCTTTGAACTATGGTACTGGGATGGAGTATTGAATATACCATGGACTGCCAGAAGAACAAACAAATCTGTCGTGGAAGAAGTACAGCCAGAATGTTCCTTAGAAGCAAGGATGGTGAGATTTCCTCTCCCATACTTTGTCATGTTATTAGGACGGACCATTCCCTGGAGAAGGACATCATCCTTGGTAAAGCAGAGGATCAATAAAAAAGAGGAAAATTTTCAGTGAGATGGATTGACACAGTGTCTGTAACAATGGGCTCGAGTGTAACAACGATTATGAGGATGGTGTAGGATTGGGCATTGTTTCATTCTGTTGTACATAGGGTCACTATGAGTCAGAACCAACTGAACTACACCTAATAACAACAATAAACTAATATTAAAAAGTCTTGAAGAATTTAAATATGCATAGAAATAAAACATATATCACAAAATCGAGAAATGTTAATAGAAATAACATTTTTTTAATTATCCAGTACATCATAAAACAATAATTTACATTATAATAAATCAAGGATGCATGGTGAAAACTAGGGAAATAATTAAAATAATATAGATTTCACTAATGAAGTGTATATGAATAATACATGATTAATTCAAAAGATCTAAAAGGAGGGATGAAAGAATTAAAGAGTGGAACAAATAGAAAACACATGATCAGATGATAGTTAAAAATCCAAATGCATCAGCAATTACATGTATTATATTGTATTATAAGAAGACTACATAATTCCATTAAGAAAGACTTTAAAATGGAGGGGAAAATAAAGCAAGTTTCCTTAAAATACATTATGTTTAATATATGTTTTTAAATGTCAATTTTGAACAGTATTGCAAAAAGTATTAATTCTGTTTAAACATTATCTCTATATTCAGTATAATACCAATTAAAAGTTGAGTGGGTATTGATTTGTGGAAGGTGAAATGTTAATTCTAAATTTGTATGGAATTGAAAAAAGCCAAGTATATTCATGCAATCTTTCATTCCTTATAAATAACTTAAAAATTTAATTGTCACATATGCAACATGTTCCCAGATTCAAAGTGTACAACTTGATGTTTTTTCATATGTGTGACCTAAGATAAAAAACTTTCAGCATCACAGAAGACTTCCTCATTCCCCCACCAGGAAAGTATCTCCATGCGTAATCCCTTTTTTGGCCAATATCACCACATACTAGTCTTGCTTCTTTTTTGAACATCATACAAATAGAATCATATAGGAGATACTCTTTTGTGTCTGACATTTCATTTGACATTATGCCTGAGATTTGTCCAAGCTTCTGCAGGTATTGGTCATCTAATTTTTTCACTGTTAATTGGTTTCACTGTTGATTGAATTAAAGGATAATTTTTTTCATAAAAATTCATTTTCAATTATTTCTTTAATGTGAGTACTCATTTATAATAAAATTAAGCAGTTTCAATTACCATCCTCTGGAAACAAAAAACAAAACAAACCCCTTGCATTCAAGTTTATTCCAACTCATAGCTACCTTATAAGACAGCATAGAACTACCCTATATGGTTTCCAAGGAGTGGCTGATGGATTCAAACTGCCAACCATTTGTTTAGCAGCTGAGCTCTTAATCACTGCACCACCAGGGCTTCATTCTGTGGAAGTCTACCAAAATTCTATCAATGCGTCTTAAATTCTGGAAAATGAAACAATATTTTATTATCGAATGTTTCCTTAACATGAAAAAACCCAAACCCACTGCTACAGAGTGGATTCCAACTCATAGCGACCCTGCAGGACAGAGTAGAACAGCCCCATAGAGTTTACAAGGACTGCCTGGAGGATTCAAACTGCCAACCTTTTGGTAACTAGCTGTAGCTCTTAACCACTGCGCCAACAGGGTTTCTTTAACACAGGTCCTATTTATTTTTATAATTAAATTAATTTAAATTGGGAAAGTCATTATGATGCCAGCCAATTAACTTATTTTTACTAAAGAACTTCTTTTTGTCAGGCAATCTATTAGTTTTTATAATTCAGTAAGTATGAAATAACAAACTCATTTTCTTGCTTTTTGGAACTTAGATTGTTAGTGAAGGACGCTAAATATTTTTAAAGCACATTTAATTACCAACTGGAAACCCTCCTGGCCAAGTGGTTAAGAGCTACAACTGCTAACCAAAAAGTCAGCAGTTCAAATCAACCAGGTTCCTTGGGAACTCTATGGGACAGTTCTCCTCTGTCCTGTAGGATCTCTATGAGTTGGAATTAACTCCACTGCAGTAGGTTTGGTTTTGTTTAATTGCCAAGTGCCGTAGGTATTTAATCAAACATTAATGATGCACAAAAATATAAAAAGAGAACCAACCTAGGTTATAAGTGTGTGTGTGTGCAGTGTGTGGGACCAGAATTATCTAGGAAATCTTCTCTTAAGAAATGACATTTGTATTAAGATCTTCCAACTGAAGAAAGATAAGGGGGTAGCTTCCATAAAGGCCTACTTGCAAACAGTCTATTCTCTTACATTCTATTTTCAGTTTTACTGGTGCCTTTTTATGCTATATTTTTATCATGTGAAAGAAAACAATTATTCCTCATATATTTTCATGTGGAAGAATCTCTCATAAAATAACCCCACTAGTCCTGTGTCCCCCCCTCTCATATCATATCTTCCTCCAGAGGAATGCAGGAGCATATCATGTGATGTTTGAATTTGGGAGAAGGAAGGGAACTAAATAGCTATGTCACAATACCTTGTATGTCCTCTTTAAAAGTGTCTGCCTATATAGACTGTAATCTTGTGGTTTGCAACAATATTGTTGGGGTCTTGCCTGTGTAAATTCAGTTGTCGCTATTTTAGCTATGCTTGTACTGGAGTGGGTAAATGTAAGTCTGGGGTAAAAATAACAAAGCTAACTTTTCCAAGATGTAAAGACATTTATGATAATCAGTTTTATCAAGGAAAAAGTTGATATTTCTGCATCTCACTGATTTTTGTGTCTATTTTGCCCAAACTTCAATGTATAATTTAATTTGGTTATTAACTAAATAAGGGTTATATTTACATATATTACTGCTCATTTAAATATTTTTAACATAAAGTCCTGGTAACTTATTATTTGAATGCTTACATGTTGTTCATTATTTTGGGTTTGTATAAGGAATTTCATGTATCTATATTTGTTTCACTGTCAATTAAAACAAAACACATAAAAGGGAATTATTTTCAAAACTAACTTCTTACTTTAAAACCCTCTTTTGCTCCATAACACCATAACCCACTGCTGTCGAGTCAATTCCATATTCCTCCTAATTTCAAAATAGTGCAGTTATCTTTCAGGGAACTCTCTAATATTCTTCCCGTTTTTAGTCACTGACCAATTCTGTGAATTTATCCTTGTTAAGATTTCTTCCCTTGTAAATATACTTATCTTTCAAGATGTGGATCATGTGGCAGCTCTGTTATGAAACCTTTATTGATCCAGAGTTGATATACTACTCCCTTCGTTGTGTTCCCACTCTAACATGAGCGTACTTATAATTTATTGAGACTCAGCTTTTGTACACTTACAGTATGTATCAAAATGACGGCTCATAAATATTAAATTAATGAATAAATTAATCCATAGCTGACTTTGATTTTCTTTTGCAGAGCATTATATTGAACAGGATATTTTAGGAGAAAAATAGTGCAATGTTGCCACAGATGAGTTCTGTGATACTGTGGGATCTGAATAATTTCTAGGAAGAATGTGCTGTAAAGCCTAAAAATTGTTACCATGCTCAACACAAAGCAAAACCATAATCTCAATGTTCAATTTTTTTGCCCACTAT
Organism: Loxodonta africana; assembly: GCF_030014295.1. Lineage (NCBI taxonomy): Eukaryota > Metazoa > Chordata > Mammalia > Proboscidea > Elephantidae > Loxodonta > Loxodonta africana. The sequence continues at coordinate 93,294,051 of NC_087346.1, forward strand.
TTTCCTAATACCAGGTAGTTGATTAATTTAGCTTAAAAAACAAAATGAACTTTTCTGTCTCTGAGGTTTTTATATCAGACTCTCCCATATGCCTAAATACTCTTCTAACTCAAAAGGCAACTCTTATTTTAATAGCTTGCAAACAAATCCCACTTTTCCATTAAAACTTTCCACTAGGTCTCCACCTGGGGGTTTACACTTCTTGAATTTAAAGGTTACACACACACACAAAAAAAAAATTTTTTCGGTATAAAAAACTGTATATGTACTGTTGTTCAATATTTCTTCTACCATTTCCTAGAGTCATATATTCCTCTTAACTAAAAGGAATATTGCGAGAAGCTAGGCCATGATGGTGGAGTAGTCAGATGCTTCTGGTGATCCCTCTGACAACAAAGACCCCAAAAAACAAATGAAACGATTATGCATATAACAAGCTAGGAGCCCTGAACATCAAAGACAAAGTTAGGAAATAGGACTGAGTGGCAGGGGGAGGGAGAGATGGTTCAGAAGCACTGAGGAGTTGCCAGACCTGACTCAGTGGGAAGCAGCACCCCTTAGGAACTACCCCCTGGGGTGATTGCAGCAGGGCCAGAGGTATTTTTCGGTATGTGGTTTCCTCAAGGAGAGACAGGGACCTAAACAGTCTACTCACGCATCTGGAACTAGAGAAGAACAGCACTCTCAGCAAAAGTGAAGTACTTGCTTCTATTTTACCATGCTTCCAGCCCCCAAGCTGGCTTCAGTGGCTGTTAATTTCCCTGGGCCTGAGATAGGTTCTGCTGCAAGCCCTGAGCCATTCTCCTGGCCTTGGAGAAGGAATAAATTCACAATTGGGGGAAAAGGTAATCTGCCAACTCCACTAAGCTGAAAAGCTCAGGACAGAAGCGGCTCCTGTCCAGGCACAAATGGTCCATGAACTTTGAATACCTTTCACACCTGCATGGACCTGTGTGGGCCCATTTTAGGAGATTAGGTCCTTGTTACTGCAACAGTGTATGTGCTTGAGATCTGACGTCAACTGTTTCAGACGTGTGGTGGAGAGGTGGATTTTTGACACTTGACACTGCTTTGCCTATTAAACAGTGTCCTCACCTACCCATAACAGGGGCCCGAGGTTTGGTTGTGCCACCTAGCCACCTGCTACAGGGGCCCAAGGATAAGTGGTGCCTACCAGTCCTCCCAACCAAAATCATTGTGTGCCCATGGTCTGGCTGCAGAACCCACCCACCTGTTAGCTCTACAGAGCAGGGATGCACTTTCCTCACAGACACTCAGGGAATGGTTTTTAGTCCCCCACCTGGTTCAGAGAGTGACCGCCTTCTGCACCCAGGTACCTGTGCCTACACCAATCACCCCTGCCCCTTTAAGACTGTAGGAGAGAACCTGCGGAACACACTTGATGACCAACTACCTGGACACCTGAGCTGAATCCATACAAGAAAAGTGAATGGACTCCTAAGCTCACATACCTGGTAACAGCTCTAGCCATCGGGTGACAGGACGTTAGCACTTCAAAGGCACAAATAATCAAACTAGTTCATTCAAGCAGCCCATTTGGGCATATCAAAGCAAAATAAAGCAAGAAACCAGGATACAGTAAACAACCATAAAATAAATTAATACAATAACTTATAGATGGTTTGGAGACAGCAGTCAATATCAAATCACATAAAGAAGCAGACCATGATTGTTTCAACAACATCTCAAAAGAAAGAATCAATCAAGGAATCTTCCAGATGAAGATGTATTCCTGGAATTACCAGATGTAGAATACAAAAGATTAATATACAGAACTCTTCAAGAGATCAGTAGGGAGACCAGGCAAACACAGAACAAGCCAAGAAACACACAGATAAAGCAGGTGAAGAAATTAAAAAGGTTATTCAAGCATGTAATGAAAAATTTAATAGGTTACAAGAATCTGTAGAGAGACAGCAATCAGAAATTCAAAACATTAACAATAAAATTACAGAATAAGACAACTGAATAGAAAGACAGAGGAGAAGAATTGAGGAAATGAAAGGAAAAGTTCTTGAGCCTGAAGATAAAACACTTGGCACCATTATATTTGAAGAAAAATCAGATAAAGGAATTAAAGAAAAATAAAGAAACCCTAAGAATCATGTGGGACTCTATCAAGAGAAATAACCTATGAGTGATTGGCGTACCAGAACAAGGGGGGATAACAGAAAATACAGAGAGAATTGTTGAAGATATGTTGGCAGAAAATTTCTCTGATATAGTGAAAGATGAGAAAATATCTATCCAAGATGCTCATTGAACCCCACAACATCAGTAGATCTCCAAAGAAAGTCACCAAGGCATTTTATAGTCAAACTTGCCAAAACCAAAGATAAAGAGAGAATTTTAAGAGCGGCTAGAGATAAATGAAAAGTCACCTACAAAGGAGAGTCAATAAGAATAAGCTTGGACTACTCAGCAAAAACCATGCAGGCAAGAAGGCAATGGGAGGACTCATATAAAGCATTGAAGGAAAAAAAATTGCCAGCCAAGGATCATATATCCATCAAAACTGTCCCTCAAAAGTGAAGGTGAAATTAGGATATTTTCAGATAAACAGAAGTTTAGGTAATTCATGAAAACCAAACCAAAACTACAAGAAGTACTAAAGGGAATTCTCTGGCTAGAAAATCAATAATATGAGGTATCAACCCAAGACTAGAACACAGGGCAGAGCAACAAAGCTTCAACCCGGATAGGGAAATCACAAAAATAAATCAAGATAAAAAACTGCTCCAAACAGGGAAACAGCGATGTCATTATGTAAAAAATGACAGAGTTAAAACAATAAAGAGCAACTAAAAAATGTATTCACAGATCTGTCATATAGAGAGGAAGTCAAGGGGATATAAAGAGATAAAAGTTAGGTTCAAACTTAGCAAAATAGGGGTAAATATTAAGATAACCACAAAGGAGACTAACAATCCTACACATCAAAATAAAATACAAGAAAAACATACAGACTTATCAAAAACAAAATCAACAACAATGAATACAAGGAAAAGACAATATAGAAAGGTGAACGGCTCAGTACAAAGAATTAAGTGGGAAAAAGAAACTGTCATCAACACACAAAAAAATAGTTAAAACGACAGCACTAAACTCGTACCTATCCATAATTACACTGAATGTAAGTGTACTAAAGGCACCAATAAAGAGACAGAGAGAGGCAGAATGGATAAAAAAAAAATGTGATATGTCTATATGCTGCCTACAGGGGACACATCTTAGACTTAAAGGCACAAACAAACTAAAACTCAAATATCCTAGAGAAATAACTACCTTTACATGAATGGATATATGCACACCCATGCTCATTGCAGCGCTGTTTACAATAGCAAAAAGGTGGAAGCAACCAACATGACCACCAATGGACGAATGGATAAATAAATTATAGTGTACTCACACAATGAAATACTATGCATAGATAAATAACAATGGTGAATCTGTGAAATATTTTATAACATGGAGGGATTTGGAAGGCATTTTGCTGAGTGAAATTTTTCAGTTGCAAAAGGACAAATATTGTATGAGACCACTATTATAAGAACTCAAGAAATAGTTTAAACACAGAAGAAAATATTCTTTGATGGTTATGTGAGTGGGGAGGGAGGGAGAGAGGAATATTTACTAATAAGATAGGAGACAAGAACTATTTTAGGTGAAGGGAAAGAAAACACACAATACAGGAGAGGTCAGCACAACTGGACTAAACCAAAAACAAAGAAGTTTCCTGAATAAACCGAAAGCTTCAAAGGCCAGAGTAGCAGCAGCAGGGGTCTGGGGACCATGGTTTCAAGGGTCATCTAGGTCAACTGGTGTAATAAAATCTACTAAGGAAACATTCTGCATCCCACTTTGGAGAGTGGAGTCTGGGGTCTTAAACTCAAGCAAGCAGTCACCTAAGATGCATCAACTGGTTTCAACCCACCAGGAACAAAGGAGAATGAAGAACACCAAAGACACAAGGTAATTATAAGCTCTAGAGACATTTTTTTTAGAGACAAGAAGGGCCACATAAATCAGAGACTACATCAGTCTGAGACCAGAAGAACTAGGTGGTGCCTGGCTATAACCAATGACTTTAATGACAGGGAACACAACAGAGAATCCCTGATGGAGCCGAAGAGCAGTGGGATGCAGATCTTATATTCTCATAAAAAGACCAGACTTAATGGTCTGACTGAGACTAGAAGGACTCCAGATGTCATGGTCCCCAGACCTTCTGTAAGCCCAAGACTGGAACCATTCCCAAAGCTAACTCTTCAGACAGGGATTGGACTGGATTATAAAAGAGAAAATGATACTGGTGAGGAGTGAGATTCTTGGCTCAAGTAGGCACATGAGACTATGTAGGCAGCTCCTGTCTGGAGGGGAGATGAGATGGCAGCAGGGGACAGAAGCTAGCTGACTGGACATGGGGAATACAAGGTGGAGAGGAGGAGTGTGCTGTCTTATTGGGGGGAGAGCAACTAGAAGTACATAGCAAGGTGTGTATAAATATTTGTATGAGAGGCTGACTTGATTTGTAAATTTTCACTTAAGGCATAAAAAAAAGAATATTACCTTATGCTTTACCTACTCAATTAGGTGGAAATATCTGGAAGGTAGTACTATATTATACCTATTGATTTTCTTGGCTCAGAGAGACTTTCCATATATATTCCTTATTTTATTAAAGAGTTACCAAAAAAAGCAATTGTGTGTGTGCATGTGCAAAGAATATGAATACTATAATAATTTCCTCTCATGTCAATTGGCTAATTTTAATTACAATAAAAATTTGACTGACAATTTAATTCTCAATAGTTTCTCATGAATTATTGCCAATCAATTTGGGTAAACAGAGATATAGTTTTCCTGATCATCAGCATTCTATTTATTATAATACCAAAATGTGAACACAGAATACCACTTTGAAATGCCAGTGAACTAAGACATTATTTTACATTATTTTAAGTAGGAGTGATATTACTTGGTAACCTAACTGCTTTAAAAACCATTACAATTAAATGATGATGTAAATCACTTCCTTTGTATCTAAACAGAAAACTACACACGTAACACGCCACTTACTGAGCATCCCTGATGTATGACTTACTGTCTCATTCTTAATGAATATACATATGCTGCCAGTCCTCTGATAAACAGGTCATCCTGAAATTAATGAGCTGTATGGGTTGTTTTTTTAGTATTACCATTATCCGCCTGTCTGTTTTTGTCATCGTTGAGCGATGGTTGTTTATTTTACTCTCTGGTTCACAGACCATTCTTACTCCTATCTTTCTCAAATTTTTTTAAATTTAAGTTACTTGATATAAATTTATTTTTTTATTGCTGGAAAACTGTCCATATGACCATGAGATCAGATGTTCTCTATATAAAAAATAATATTATAAAATTTAAAATTGGGTTGGGCAACGTATATTTTATTTTTATGTAATGTATGATTAAATTCTTTAGATACAATTAATTTGATGAAATTAATAATGTTTACACACTTAAAAACCAAAAACTGAACTTGTTGTCATTGAGTTGATTCTGAAAACTGGAAATAGGAGGGAACGTCCTTAAGCAATAGAAAATGAAGAGCAATAAATATCAAGCATATAGATCTGAGAGGAAGAATCAAAACTGCCTTTATTTGCAAATGATACAATCATCACTCTAGACAATCTTAAGAACTTTACAAAAATGTTAGTAGAATAAGTGTCAGCAACTTTTCACAGTTAAAACCAATAAATAAAAAATTATATTTTATAAAAGTTGAAATAAAATATGTTTTATAATTAGATTTAGAACCATAACATACTTAGAAAACATATTAATAAAATATCTGCACAATTTTTAACTGAAAACCACAAACATTTCTGTGAGAAATTAAAAAAGAGAGTATTTCATGGGTTGTTAGACACATTATTATTAAGATGCCAATTATAATTAAATTATTTATAGATTCAAATAAATCCCTATAAAAATCCCATGATTTTTTTTTTAAATTTTACTAAATTATTGTTGTTGATGTTGAAGATTTGAACTCAATGTAAAACGTATATGGGCATAAAAATATCCTAACAAAGCCAAAAACTTTTGAGAAAGAATAATAAAGTTGGGATGCGTACTCTGCCTCATTTTAAGGTTGGCCGTAAAGTCATCCAGAAAGTTTAGTATTAGCTTAAGGATGTTGCTGATGTTAGATGCCCTTGAGTAGGTTGCAACTCACACCAAGCCTATTTAAACAGAATGAAACTCTGGCCCTGCTTCATCTTCACAGTATTGCTATATTTGAGCCCATTGTTGCAGCCTCTGTGTCAATCCATCTCATTGAGGGTCTTCCTCTTGTTCGCTGATCCTCTACTTTAACAAGCATGATGTGCTTCTCCAGGAGTTGATACCTCCTGACAACATGTCCAAAGTACATGAAACGAAGTCTCACCATTCTTACTTCTAACTGTACTTCTTTTAAGACAGATTTGTTTGTTCTTCTGGCAGTCCATGATATATTCAATATTCTTTGCCAACACCATACTCCATAGGTATCAATTCTTCTCTCTTCTTTATTTATTGTCCAGCTTTCCATGCATATGACCCAGCTGAAAATACCATGGCTTGGGCCAGGTGTACCTTAGTCCTCAAAGTGACATCTTTGCTTTTTAACAGTTTAAAGAGGTTTTTTTGCAGCAGATTTACCCAATGCAATGTCATTTGATTTCTTGACTGCTGCTTCCATGGACATCAAGCATAGATTCAAGTAAAATGAAATCCTTGACAACTTCTTATTTTCACTGTTTATCATGATGTTGTTCATTGATCCAATTGTGAGGATTTTGTTTTCTTTAAGTTAATGCGCAATCCCTGCTGAAGGCTGTAGTTCATCTTCCGCAGAAAGTGCTTCAAGTCCTCCTTACTCTCAGCAAGCAATATTGTGTCATCTGCATATCACAGGTTTTTAACAAACCTCCTTCCAATCCTGGCTGCATTCTTCTTCATATGGTCATCTTTTCAGATCACTTGTTGAACACACAGATTGAATAAGTATGGTGAAGGGGCACAACACTGACGCACACCTTTCCTGACTTTAAACCACTCATTATCCCCTTTTTCTATTTGAATGGCTTCCTCTTGGTCTATGTACAAATCCTTCATGAGCAAAATTAAGCATTCTGGAATTCCCATTCTTTGCAACGTTATCCAAAATTTGTTATGATCCGCACAATCAAATGACTTTGCATAGTCAATAAAAAACACACATACATCTTTCCAGCAAAGATCCACCTGATATCAGCAGTAATATCCCTCATTCCACATCCTCTTCTGAATCTGGCTTGAATTTTTGGCAGTTCCCTATTGACGAAGTACTGCAATCATTTTTGAATGATCTTCAGCAAAATTTTACTTATGTATGATATTAATGATATTGTTTGATAATTTTTGCATTCTATTGAATAACTTCCTTTGGAATGGGCACAAATATTGACCTCTGAAAATCAATTGACCAAGTATCTGTCTTCCAAATTTCTTGGCATAGACGAGTGTGCCTCTCCAGAGTGCTTTTGATTGTTGAAACATTTCAATTAGTATTCTGTCAATTCCCGGAGGCTTGTTTTTCATCAATGCCTTCAGTTCAGCTGGGACTTCCTTCAATACAATTAGGCCTTGATCGTAATCATGTGCTGCCTCCTGAAATGGTTGAACATCAACCAGTTCTTTTTGTTATAGTGACTCTGTGTATTCCTTCCACCTTCCTTTGATGTTTCCTGTGTCTATCAATATTTTGCTCATGTAACCCTTCAATATTTCTAATCAAAGCTTGAATTTTTACTTCAGTGCTTTCAGCTTGAGAAATGCTGAGCATGTTCTTACCTTTTGGTTTTCTGAGTCCAGGTCTTTGCATAATTCATTATATCTACTTTGCATTCTTCAGCCATGCTTTGAAGTCCTCTGTTCAGTTCCATTTTACTTCATCGTTTTTTCCTTCCTATGTAGCTACTCAACATTCAAGAGCAAGTTTCAGAGTTTATTCTGATATACATTTTGGTCTTTCTTGTCTTTTTAGTGGCTTTTTGCTTTCTTCCTACATGATGTTCTTGGTGTCATCCCACAATTAGTGTGGACTTCAGTCATTATTGTTTAATGCATCAAATCTATTTTTGAGATGGTCTCTAAATTCAGATGCAGTATACTCAAGGTTGTACTTTGGCTCTTGAGGACTTCTTTTTATTGTCTCAAACTTCAACCTCAGGAAATTCGAAAAAGAAGAGCAAGTTAAATTCAGTGTAAGCAGAAGAAGAAGAAGAAGAAAAGCCTGAAATCAATAAATTTTTTTAAAAAAGCTACTTCTTAGAAAAAATAAATAACATTGATAAACCTATAACAAGGCTAACTATGAAAGAGGATATTAACATCACCACTAATACATGGATATTAAAAAAAATAATAATTAGAAGAAGAAAGACAACTATGAACAACCGTATGCCCACAATTTGAAAACTTAGATAAACTGGATCAATTCCTTGAATGACACATTCTTCTGAAAGACACATTCACACAAGAAGAAATAATCTCAGTAAGTTTATATCTAGTAAAGCAATTGAATCAACAGTTAATAAACTTCCAAAACAGAAAAGATCAGGCTTATGTGTCTTCACTAGTGAATTATTCCAACATTTTAAAAGAATTAACACCAATTCTTCTTAAAGTCTTCCAAGAAATAGAAGAGGAGGGATCAATTCCTAACTCATTCTATGAGGCCAGTGTTATTCTAATACTGAAACTAGAAAAAGGCATTACTAGGAAGAAAAATTACAGACCAATTTTTGATGAACATAGTTGCATAAATCCTCAACAAAATATTAGCAAATCAAATCTAACAATGCATATAAAAAAGTTATACACAACAACAAAGTGTGATTTACTCCAGGTATACAAGGCTAATTTGACATTCACAAATCAGTGCAATTCATTGTATCAAAAGGCTAAAGAATAAAAATCCTATGATCATATCATTAGATGTAGAAAAATAGCTTAACAAAAATCCAAAAGTCATTTATGTGAAAAACTCTCAGCAAAGTAGGAATAGAGGGGAACTTCCTCAACTTTACAAAAAAACATCTACAAAAGCCTATAGCTATCACCATAAACAGTGGTGAGAAACTAAAAACTTTCCCCCTAAAGTCAGGAATAAGACAAATATGCAACTTTTTCATCACCCCATTCATCATACTGGAATTCCTAACTAACACAATTAGACAAGAAAAGCAAATTGATGGTACATTTATTGGGTAGAAAAAAATTAAACTGTCTTGTTCATAGATGATATAATTTTCTAGGTAGCAAATCTCGAAGAATCACTACAAAAAAACCCTAATGAACAATTATAACAAGGTTGCAGAAGACAAAGTTAGTATACAAAAGTCCATTGCTTTCCTAAGTATCAGCAAGGATCAACTGGAACTTGAAAACCAAAAGCAAAAAAAGAAATGTTTGCACTAGCACCAAAAATAAAAATTAAATACTTAGGTATAAATATAAAAATATATATATGTATAAAATCTCTACAAGGAAAACTGTATAATGCTGATGGAAGAAATTAAAAAAGATCTAAATAAATATAAAAATATTCCATATTTATGAATAGGGAGATTTGTTATTACTATGATGTGGACACTTCTAAACTTGATTTATAGATTCAAGGCAATTCCAATAAAAATTTCAGCAAGATATTTTATGGCTACTGAAAAATTGATTCTAAAGTTTATTTGGAGAAAAAAAAAAAAAACAGAACAGCCAACAGAATACTGAAGAAAAGAGTTGGAAGATTTTTAATATTTGACTTCAAGTCTTACGACATAACTATAACAATCAAGACATTGTGCTATTGGTGAAAGAACAAATATACCAGTGGAACAGAATGCAGAGTTCAGAAATAAACCTGCGCAAGTATAGTCAAGTGACTTTTGACAAAGGAGCAAAAGTAATTCAATGGAGAAAGGATAGTCTTTTCAACAAATAGTGCTGGGACAACTGGACATCCACAAAGGGAAAAAAAGTAGACAAGCAGCTTACATCTATATGAGAGATCCAAAACTGAGGCACTTGACTTAGTAAAATGGCTGGCTTAGGCCGAAGGCTGGACTCCACGTTGGGTTAAAAGTTCAGTTTCTGCTTTAAAAATGCAGCTTCTGACCTTCTGTAATTGTCTGCTATACCCTGCAAACAAGATTTCAGTATGTAACTCAGGAAATATTTGTCTTTGTGGTTAGAAAATCTTGGTGCAGAGTATCAAGAAGTCACATGATATAACCTGTTCGAAGAAACTTCTGTTAAACCTGCAGCTGCTTGCCAAATTTAAATGTTAACGAAACAAATGTAGAAAGACCATTTATTTTGATATCTTTATGGCTTTTCCAATAACTAATTTGCCTGAAACCAATCCAAATGACCCAGATATATGCTTTGTACCAACCCTTTTCAAGCTCCAGCTTCAAATTATTCTGCCTCCCGCTTCCCTAAACTTGTAAGCACTAACCTGAATATTGTACTATTAGTTCCCGATTTTGCTTCATAAATATGGCTGTAAATTTATGGCATCTGGGAGCATTTGGTTTCACTTTTTGAGATCAAATGTTTCTCTGATTCAAACTGCTTTGAACCTTCAATTAACTTCTTTGATTTTTACCTTAACAGAGTATGCGTTCTTAACCTTTGACATGTCTTTCAAAAAAAAAAAAGAAAACAAAAGGGTTCATAGGCCTAATATAAGATGAAAAACCACACAACTTCTATAAGATAACATAGGAGAAATCTTGGTTGCCTTGGTTTTGGTGATGACTTTTTAGATGATAACATCTAAAGCATGATGCACAAAAAGGAAAAAAAAAATTGAAAACTTGAACTTCATTAAAATTAAAAGCTTCTGCTCTGCGAAAGACAATGTTAGGAGAATTAAAAGACAAGCCACAGACCAGGAGAAATATTTGTAAAACATATCTGATAAGGGAAGTGTATCCAAAATATACAAAGAACACAAAACTTAACAATAAGAAAACAAACAACTGAATTACAAAATTGGCAAAAGATCTGAATAGATAAATACGTCACCAAAGATATACAGATGGCCAATTTGTATATGTAAAGATGCCCAACATTCTATGTCATTACCCATTGCTGGCAAGTCTATTTCCAGCCCTTCCTTCAGTGGCACCACTGGGTGGTTGGAAATTAAAACAATACAAACTACTATGTGTCTATTAGAATGGTTAAAATGTGAAATTCAGACGACACCAAAACTCTGGTGAAGAACTGCAGTAAAAGGAACTTTCATTTATTATCTGGAGGAATGCAAAATGCTTCAGCCACTTTGGGAGACTGTCTGGCAGTTCTTTATGAAGCTAAACAAAGGCTTACCATATAATCCAGCAATCATGCTCCCTGAAGATGAAAATGTATGTCACGTAAAACCCTATGCAGGAATGCTTATAGCAGCATTATTTATAATTGCCAAATATTGGAAGCAAGCAAGATGTTCTTCAATAGACAAAGGAATGCTTGTTACATCCGTACAAACAAACAAACAGAAAACACCCAGCCATCTAGTTGATTCCAACTCATAGAGACCCTGTAGGACAGAGTGAAACTGCCCTATAGGATTTCCAAGGCTATGAATCTTTATGAAAGAAGACTCCCACTTTTTTCTACCACAGACCAGCTGGTGGGTTTGAACTGCTAACCTTTGGTTTAGCAGCCAAGTGGTTAAAACCACTTCACCTTCAGTGCTACTTGTGTATCCACACAGTGGAGTATAATCCATCAGTAAAAAGGAATGAACTCTCAAGCAGTGAAAATACATGAAGAGACCTTAAATGCATATTGTTTAAGTAAAAGAAGCTAGTCTGAAAACAACTATGTACTATATAATTCCAACTACATGACTTTCGGATTTATATTAACTCCAGCCAAGGAACTTGTTCTTTGTTCTCAGTGCCTGAAAGAAAATTCCTTAAAACAAACAAACAAAAAAAAAAAAAACGTGGAATTTAAGTCTTTGATAAAGTCTCCAGACTACACCTGAACTAATAGGTTGAGCCCAAGATGTATCGAGGTGACTCTGGCCAGAAAGATCCACCATTTGATACACCATGATTACCTGCTAATGTCAACCAACCTCAGCGGAAAGGAAGTGGAGTTTGTATTACGTGATGAGACCCTCATCAAAAGCTCTGCACACTGAATCTTCATGAGCTTCCTGGTCTGTGGAGAAACATCTGCTCTTGGGAGGATAATGTGCCCTTTTTGGGTTATGGAAGGTCCAAATTGGGAATCCTCCCAGACCTCGCACTATGCCTCTCTTATTTATACTCGTCCTGCATTTTATCCTTCATAGTAACACTGTAATCATAAGTATAGTACTTTCTGTGAGTGCCGTGAGTCATTCTAGCGAATTGTGAAACCCAAGGGTGTAGCGAGAGCCAGCAGGTCAGCAGTGAGGAGTGTCTAGGAACTTCCGAGTATGTGACTGATAGGTATGTTGTGCTATAGAGGAAATCCCAAATTCGTAGCCAGCATGTTAAAAGAATGAATGTCATGGGCACTTCTAAGCTTGTGCTGGTGTTTGAAGTCTTGAGACTAGTTTGGAGGACTGTGCCCATTAACTTATGAAATCTGACCCACCTCCCCGTGGTTAGAATCAGAGGAAAAGTGCCCCATGGAAAGTTGCTGTCAGAATTTAACAGAAAAGTGAAAAGAGGAGATATTTTTTATATCCTCATAAATGACGTCAGAAAAAAAGTGGATTTATTATTTATTTGATTTTTATCCGCTCATCGATAGTTTTGAAAAGGCAAAAATACAGAGACAGTGAGAAAATCATTGATTTCCAGGGCTTCTGGGGGTGGAAGGATGAATAAGTGGGACATAGGGCAGTTTTAGGGCAATGAAACTACTGTGTATGATAGTGTGGTCGTGGACACAAGACATTATTCATTTGTTAAAACACATGGGACTGCATGTATAAAATAAAGAGTAAACCCTAATGCAGGAACCCTGGTGGTGCAATGTTTAATCCTTCAGCTTCAGCTGCTAACTAAAAGGTAGGGGGTTTGAGCCCATCTGTTACTCTGGGGGAGAAAAGACCTGGCTATCTCCCATAAAGAGAAGAAACCCTATGGGACAGGGCTGCTATTAGTTGAAATGAACTTGACAGAACACAACAACAAACCCTAATATAAACTATGGACTTTATTTAACTACCATGTATCAATATTGGTTCATCACTTGTAACAAACATACCACGGGGATGCAAGAGGTTAATAATATGCAAAGTAGTGCACAGAGGGGAAAAAGTATATAGAACTTCTGTACTTTCTGCACAATTCTTTGGTAAACCTAAATCTGCTCTAAATAAATAAAGTATAAAAACCCAGTGCCGTCGAGTCGATTCCAACTCATAGCGACCCTATAGGACAGAGTAGAACTGCCCCATGGATTTTCCAAGGAGCGCCTAGAGGATTTGAACTGCCGACCCTTTGGTTAGCAGCTGTAGCACTTAACCACTACACCACCAGGGTTTCAAATAAAGTATATTAAGTTAAAATTGTATATATGTGTAGTACAACATAGAATTGAATAATAACAAACAAGCCTGTAGTATAGGAAAAAAATGCATTTGTAGATCTAAACTCAAATATACTGCATTAAATGTAATTGGACTTGACCCCTGCTTCTGTAAATGATATGTTAGTCAATGGCAAGCCAGTGATCCACTTGGAAAATGGAAATAACAGGTAAATTACAAAACTCACGATTTTAGTTACTTTTGAGAGCTACAGAAGCAACAATAAAATAAAATTCAAAAGAACATAATCCGTCTTGATTGCAATGAAATCTTTGGGTAATTTCTCCCCAACAGTACTTCCTGATCTAATATAAGGATTTTTCACAGACAAATCTACCAGAGAAAACCGAGTCCTGCATATTAGACCAATACCTTACAAAATAGATTAGTAAAAATTACCGTTATATTACCCCTTCCTTCTAAGTAAAATTAGTCCTTGTTCATATGCCAAACATTGTAATAAATTAGGGTATAAATAAATCATCAAGTCTAAGTTAAACCTGGATTCCAAGATTTTGTGTGCATGGCTATCTAAGCCTTTTTACAGTTTTTCCTTGTTTACTTTTCCCTTGTGAACAAGCACAGAAAACACAAATAGGAAAATATTGACTGAATTTAATTAAATTCACTGTAGTTAATTATGGATGATGTGTTTTCAATAGACCACTAGTGTAACCAAATAGCTCAGACTTTGTTCACTTTCTCTTATGCTATCTCTCTCTCATTTACTTATTTATTTTGATGTGAAAATATAATATTATTCATGTAGTAAGAAAGCAGAGACACAAGGGGAAAGGAATGGAAAGTAAATCTAGCTTAAATTAAAACATTGCCTGATCTAAATGGGGACATTAACATTTGTAAATAATTTGTCAGAGATCATTTGGTATAGAGTAAGCACTTGAAAAGATACATAAATCTGAAATCAGATAACACTAGGGATAGAGAAAAGGTTAGTTAGGGGATTAAGCATATGAAGGTTATAAAAAGGCAACTTAGTTACTTATTTTTTTTTTTTTTGCTGAATTTAGAATAGATGTGTCATTTGTTATTTGCAAATATCTTTAGTGGGTTCCTTACATTGCTATGGAGTTTTATCAGGCAGCTTTAAAATTTTCATTGTTATTTATTTATAAAAGTGAATCATTTTATGAAATGTTTATATTATCATTCATTTAAAATTGTGTCACTGAATTATTCTCTATTTCAAAATATCTTATTTTGAAAAAAAATCATATTTTTCAAAAGTTATAAAAAGACTTTCTTAATAACTACTATAGAGTCCCCAAATGATATATGCTGTTAGTATATATAATTCATATATAATTCAATTGTAATCCATTCTCTCTTTGTTTCTCTCTCTCTCCATCTCTCTGTAAGTTATTTTAGATAAACAGAATCTTGCAAATATTTTCCAAGCATGATTCACTTTATCTGTAAACATAACAGTAAGTATATTAAAAATCAAATAAACAAAAAAATTTACAAAACCATAGAAAAATTATCAAAATCAGAAATTAACATCAATATCTTAATATTATCTAATGTATCCTTTATTTAAATTTTTCAAATTGTCTCACTAATTTATTATTTTCATATCCAGGTTCCAAAGTAATATCTCAGATGTTTTTAGACATCATGCCCTTTAATGGAGAAGAGTTTTTCTTTTTGTCTTTCATGATCTTGATACTTACGTTGATTGCAAGCCAGTTATTATGTACAATGTCTGTAGGTTGGGGTTGTCTGAGGTTTCTTCATGACTAGATTCATATTATGCATTACTGGCAAAAATCTCACAGAAGCAGTGCTGCGTCTATCTAAATGAACATATGGAGATATTGATTTTTTCCATTATTGTTTAAGATGATGCCTGCAAGTTTTCGGCGCTCTAACAATACCACTTTTTCCCTTTAGGTAGATTCTTGGAAGGTTTTCTATTTATCAATATATTATTGCTTAATAATGTTAGCATTAGTTGGCGAATACTACCTGTACAGATTATTATCCTGCCATTTACCAAATAGTGATTTTCTGATTGCATTATTCCCCCAAGATTGTTAGTCGAATTGCTGCTACAAGGAGAAGCTGTCTTTTCTCCATAATTTGTTGTTGTTTTGTTGTTTATTTAATCACATCAGTAGAGACTACTTTTTATTTTGTACCTGAGTGGTACAAATGGTTAACACTTGACTGCTAATCAAAAGTTTAGCAGTTTGAATCTACCCAAACCTCCTCTAAAGAAAGACCTGGCAATCTACTTCCAGAAGGGCACAGCCATTGACAAACCTATGAAGCGCAGTTCTACTCTCACTCACATGAGGCCACCTTGTGCTGGAATTGACTTGATGGCAACTGGTGGATAGGTTATGTTATTCTTATTACTTAGTTTCTCGATCAAATTGTCTCAGCTTTGCCAGCAGAGCCTCTTCAAGCAGCCTTGTCCATTTTTTTTTTACACACTTCCTTTATTTTTGCTACCACAAGTTGTTGCAGCCTATCTTGTACTTTCCCTTGTACTTTTCCAGGCATAGAATCAGTCCCTTTTATAAAGAGTTGGTTCTCTTTGAAGGAGAATTGTATTTAGAAATGAAGACCTGCATGCTAGGTGTATTCGTTGCTACTGGAGTGCCACTGTCTCTAGACTTTTTCAGTGCGCAGAACTGGGAAATATATGAACTGAATGGGCACACACACACACACAAGCATATACATCCTTCTCCGTTCCCTTATTTAGATCTGCATGTTTTAACAAAAAGTAGCTTTTTAAAACTATAATGGCACAATCCTAGAATAAACATAACTTAGTTTCAGAATTATTAGCCAATTCCATCACCAACCTAAGGAGCCCTGGTAGCATAGTGGTTAAAGTGCTCAGCTGCTAACCGACAGGTCAGCTGTTGAGCCCACCAGCCGTTCGGCAGTAGAAAGGTGTGGCAGTCTGATTTCCTAAAGATTACAGCCTTGGAAACCCTATAGGGCAGTTCTACTGTGTCCTATAGGGTAGCTATGAGTTGGAATTGACTCAATGGCAACACCTTTTTTTTGGTTTATCAATAAATAAACTGAAATAAATATTTGTTAATTGTTCCTTTTTTATCGTTATAGTGTATAGTGTGCTCCAAAATTACTTGTTTTTCTCTTCTTTCCTCTTCAGTTATGTTATCCATTTGAAAGCATATTTACATGTACATTTGGAATACAGCTAGGTTCATGTATTTGTATTTTACCTTAATTTTACCACCCCTCCAGTTTATTTATGAATATGATTATAGCATTCAGAGGCATACAAATATATATACATTCAGAGAAGTGTTACTCATTCCCATCTGCTCTACCATGCCCTCCCCCATTTTGTTAAATAAAAATAGCTTTGTTAAATAGTGCTATTAAGGTATAATTCATGCCATACAATTTATACTTTGAATACGAACAATTCAATGATTTTTATTATATTTCTACAGTTGTTCAATTAGCACCACAATCTCGTTTTTGAGCATTTCCATTGTCCCACTAAATTTGTCGGTGCCCATTTTCTGTTAATCTCATCTCTCACTACGAGCCTTATGCAACCACTGATTTGCATTCAATCTCTGTAAATTTACCTCTTCTAGACTTTTTATAAAAATGCATTCCTATTGTTTGGTTTAGTGCATTTAGCATAATTCTTTTGAAGTCCAGGTCTCATTATTTTCACCAATTCATGCACACTCTCTGTCATGGATTGAATTATGTCTCCCCAAAAAGGTGTGTATCAACTTGTTTAGGCCATGATTCCCAGTATTGTGTGGTTGTCCTCCATTTTGTGATTGTAATTTTATATTACGAGGATTAGGGCGGGATTGTAATACCACCCTTACTCAGGTCACCTCTCTGATACAAGGTAAAGGGAGTTTCCCTGGGGTGTGGCCTGCACCACCTTTTATCTCTCAAGGGATAAAAAGCAAAGGAAGCAAGCAGAGAGTTGGGGACCTCATACCATCAAGAAAGCAGCACCAGGAGCAGAGCATAGCCTTTGGACATGGGTCCCTTCACCTGAAAATTTCTTCAACCAGGGGAAGATTGGGGACAAGGAACTTCCTCCAGAGCCAGCAGAGAGAAAACCTTGCCCCAGAGCCGATGCCCTGAATTTGGACTCATAACCTACTAGACTGTGAGAAAATAAATTTCTCTTTGTTAAAGCCATCTACTTGTGGTATCTCTGTTATAGCAGCACTAGATAACTAAGGCACTCTCCAAAGAAATTCAGTCTCATTAGTTCCTAGTTTATCCTTCCTTTATTTGTTTTTGCACAAATGAACACTATTTTTTTTAATTCTCTACTTTCTTACATGCAACTATAAATATACATTTTCGTTTTATTGCATTTTTAACGTATGCATTTTGATTTTTTAAATGATTTTATTTGAATGATAGTTTACAAGTTATGTAATTTAGAAAACAATAATTCACATGACACACATTGAATTATTGTCAAACACTAAAGACTGAAGATATAAAAATGAAATAGAAATGGTTTCATTTCTAGGAGTCTACAGGGATTTGCTGCTGTGTAAATATACTCAGTGATAACTAAAATAATAAAGGATTATAACTAAAATCAACCGAAATGTGAACGACATACTATATGCCATGAACTGTGTTAAGTGCTGACGGTGCATGAAATCTTAATGTGTCAAAGATTTGGAAATAAAAAGTCACTTCATTGGGAAAGTGATATGTACAAATAGGGTTGACATTTCCTCATCCTCATATTTCTGCTCATCTCTTGAGTTGCACTGAATAATGGGGCAAATAACTGTGAATTAGTATCAATGTTTTCAGCCTTTCCACCCTTCACTCACCACTCCTCAGAGTAAAAGGAATTATCATACTGTCATCCTTTAAACACCCTGAGTAACTGTGTCAAAGGTTAATTTCCCATGTGTGGTGCAGTAGCTTACTGTCATGATCTCCTCATATATAAAGTCATTATCTGTATATATGAATGCTAGTTTATTTATTTATTTTCATTTTCTGCTCTAGTATCTTTGTCTGTAACTAGTTTGAAAGTCAAGTTAGTGATGTTCTTCAGACCTCTGTATAGACTCAATGACAACTAACAACAACAGCAACATCATACTTAATATTGACAGACTGACATCTCCTTCCCTAAGATCAGGAAACAAGAGTAGAATGTTCACTCTCCCTACTTTCATCGGACAATATACTGTTGTTCTTTCCAGGGTTATTCAGCAAGGAAAATGGATAAGTCATTCATAATGGAAAGAAAGAAGTAAAATTATCTGGATTTGCAGATAACATGATCTTCTACATACATAATGCTAAGGTATTCAAACATGCTGTCTTAGGCTGGGTTCTCCAGAGAATTAAAACCAGTAAATCGTATGACTATATAGAGACACAGAGATTTATATCAGGGAAATGGATCATGGGGTTGTAGAGGCTGGAAAGTCCCATGTCCATGAGTCAGGCTGGAGGAGACTCTTGAATCATGTAGCTGAAGGGGCTGGTGAGCACAAGATCACAACAACAGGGCTTTGACTCACAAGCTGCAAAGACTGAAGAATCTGAAGATTGGCAGGCAAGATGGCAGGTAAACTGCTAGCTCAAGTCCCAAGAACTGGAGGACAGAAGAACAGGAGTTAGCTACAGAATCCAGAGCAAGCAAAACCCCAGAACGTTGCCAGAATGCCCACCTGTATTGAATGCAGGCCACACCCCTAAGAACATCCCTTTAAACTTATTGGCTACTCACAGCAAATCCCAATGTGGAGGTGATCGGATCTCGTCAAGGAGATAATTACATCATTATATGACTGTCAAATTGCATTATAATACCCAAACCACTGGGAATCATGGCAAAGCCAAGTTGACCCAAGACTTTAACAATCACACACACTGTTATGGATTGAATTGTGTCCCCTCAGAATATCTGTCAATTTGGCTAGGTCGTGATTACCAGTATTGTGTGATTGTCCAACATTTTGTCATCTGAGGTGATTTTCCTACGTTGTAGGTGTAAGTTCCACCTCTATGATGTTAATGAGGTTGGATTAGTGGCAATTATGTTAATGAGCCAAGACTCAATTTACAAACTTAGGTTGTATATTAAGTCTATCTCTTTTGAGATATAAAAGAGAGAAGTTAAAAGAGAGACTTGGGGAACCTCATACCACCAAGAAACGATAGCAAAGAGAATAGCTCATTCTTTGTACTGGGGGTCCCTGCACTGAGAAATTCTTCAACCCAAAAAGATTGATGACAAGGCCCTTCCTCCAGAGCTGACAGAAATTGAAACCTTCGCCTAGAGCTAGCAACCTGAATTTGGACTTCCAGACTCCTAGACTATGACAAAATAAATTTCTGTTCATTAAAGCAATTCACTTATGGTGTTTCTATTATAGCAGCACTAGATGACTAAGATACACACCAAGAAAAAAAAAAAAGAAAGAAAGAACAAAAGAAAAAAAAAAACCAACTAGAGCTGATAAATGAGTTCAGCAAGTCTTCAGGATATAAGATGTATATACAAAAATCACTTTTCCTTCTATTTACTAATCATGCACAATCTGGAAATAAAATTAAGAAAACAAATTCCATTACCAATACTATAAAGATAAAATTCTACAAGTGGCCATCTAAGATACGTCAATTTGTCTCAATCCCCTTGGAACAAAGGAGAATGAAGAACACCAAGGACACAAGGTAATTACGAGCCCAAGAGACAGAAAGGGCCACATAAACCAGAGACTACATCAGCCTGAGACCAGAAGAGCTAGATGGTGCCTGGCTACAACTGATGACTGCCCTGACAGGGAACACAACAGAGAACCCCTGAGGGAACAGGAGAGCAGTGGGATGCAGATCCCAAATTCTTGTAAAAAGGCCAGACTTAATGGGCTGACTGAGACTAGACAGACCCTGGTGGTTATGGGCCTAAGACCTTCTGTTAGCCCAAGACAGGAACAATTCCCAAAGCCAAATCTTCAGACAGGGATTGGGCTGGACAATGGGATAGATAAAGGTGCTGGTGAAGCATGAGCTTCTTGGATCAAGTAGATACTTGAGACTATCCTGGCATCTCCTATCTGGAGGAGAGATGAGAGGGAAGGGGGGTCAGAAGCTGGTGGAATGGATACAAAAAGAGAGCGTGGAGGGAAGAAGATGGCTGCCTCATTGGGGAGAGCAATTAGGAGTATATAGCAAAGTGTATATAAATTTTTGTATGAGAGACTGACTTGTTTTTTAAACTTTCACTTAAAGCACAATAAAAACTGAAAAAATAAAAATAAAAGAATAAAATTCTTGGGAATAATTTTACATAGTAAGTGCAAAACTTGTACATTGAAAGCTATGAAACACTTTGAAAGAAATAAAAAAAAACTAAATAATTGTAGAGATACCCTTTTTTCATGATTGGAAGGCTTAAGATTCTTAAGATAACCTGTATCCATTGGTACTTGTTGTCACTGAGTCAATTCTGACTCATAATGACCCTATAGGGCAATTCTAAGTTACTCTCAAATTTAGTCAAGGCTGGATTCATTCTGAGGGGAGTGTCCTGCAGCCCATGCCAGAGACTGGGAGAACATGCTCCCTCCCTCCACTTTTTCTTCCTCCCAGTGACCATCAGTATGCATCCTTTACACCCCCTGCCTGGCAAATCCTGGCATGCATTTCCACACCATGGGA